>NC_138383.1:8175366-8250545 GCF_054177405.1 Leptonychotes weddellii
AAAAAAAATAAAATAAAAAAATAAAAACAAGAGAGAGGGTAAAAGTAGAAGGTGAAGTTGTCTCAAAGTATTAGGGGTAAAAAAATTGGAGAAAGGAACTAAAAAGTGATAAGAAAATAAAACATCATAATACAAGAAGTGCTTTTGCAAATTTGCTCAAATAACCATGGTTGTAGAACCCATATGCATTCTGAAGGCGGAGAGCTGATACCTTTATGTGTATTAAGAAAAAAATGAGCTGCATATTTCTAGCCCATGCTGTTTGAATTCAGGCATGCAGATTTTAGAGTATAAATCAGGCTTTCTTTTTCTCATGCCTTTTTGCTTAAGTTTTGTAAAAAGATGTAGCTTTATTTGGAATATGGTTTTTTTTCCTCTTTGGGGAACAGGAGCAAATAAATGTGTTATGTGGCCATTGTTTCTGACAGTTCATTTGTGCAGATGAAACAATCCATTCATTTGGTGAATCCATGGACTCAATGGCTTCCACTTTGTACTTCTTGAAAAATATACAGCATTTCAGGCCCCTGGATTTACATTCCACAGACTTTCTGGTATAATGGAATAGTTTTGGGTCCCTCGAGGGCAAGCATATGGCTCTGCAAGAGTGTTGATGGCTTTCCTACGATGTGGGCATGTGCATTTCTAAATGTTCTCACTTGGAGCAGTTCTTTAAAAAGCTCTTTGACACATAATGTGGGAAGAAATTCTTCTCAATGACCATTTATGAGAAGAGGTGCTTATAGACTTAGGTCTAGTGCTAAAATGGGGCCAGCTCATCTTTTCCTTCAGTCAGGGATGCTTCTAAAATGAGAGTCAGTGTCATTTTTTAGTAGCAACTTGATGTGAACCTTTCTTTGGAACAAACATCTATAAAACTCTACTTTTCCCTTCTGAGTCCAATTAAGGCATTTGTGGAAATGAGTATTTAGCACACTGAGAATTAACAGAAAATAATTATATATGGGGTGGGCAAGAGTTTATCAATTAACCATGGCCTCACATTGTCCCACAAAAATATAATTCTCTGTTATGTTTAATGATGTTATAGTTGGGGTCATTCTTACATAACTCTGTCAGGGGTACAATTGCACTTCTGCCCCTAGGGTTCTGCCAGGTCTATACCATCTGGTAGCTGTGAGCAGCCTGGCTACTTTGGGGACAGATGCACTGTGAGTAAACAATTAGTGACAAATCTATGGCATTTGTAGATAAAAAATTAATATTATATGTTCATGACTTTGAAAGATATATGCCTATGTATAGAGGAAGACCTTGAGTAGCAGGATAAAGAGTTTATTTAAATGGTTGATTAATGAATGAGTATAAATATTGCTTTCAGCACCAATCTGCTTACAGTTTCATAGCCAGAGATACTAGACAAGCCATTGGTTGATTAGGAAAGGCACTCCATTCCTTCTCCAGGAGCCTTGATAGGATGCCATGTTTTCTCATCCTTTGAGATGACTGGCTTGAACAAGGCTTATGGGGAAGAAATAAAAGATCAGAAGGCTTAATTATACTTGCCATTAAATGACAGAGAGAAATGGCACAGAGAGAGGTTGTTCACTAGCCTGAGCCATGAAAGAGGAAAATGGCTGAAGAGATTAATTCTCTGTTGAAATTAATTACTCTTTGCTGTGCCCTTAAAGGAAAGTAATTTTATAGCCATTATCTTATAATGCCTTTTTTATAGTCAGTTCTCTGCATGTCTCTTTGCTTCGCTATGACATAGGAGGGAGCTGTAAGCCTCTGGAAAACAGTGTCTAATGGGTTCAATGACTGACTTCTGAGTTGAATTATTGAAACAATTGTGTAGGACTCTCAAGAGAGCACCAAACAGTCTAATTACCCCAGAGTCCCACGGGCACAGAGTGCCCTATCATCTCCTGATATTGCTCCAATTTACCCATGGAATCAATCTCAGCCTGCTGTTTTCTTTAACATTATTGTTCTGTAATGTTTTTAAAGCATGGCATAGTGGTTTGAGTATGAGTTTAGAAGTCTGACTGCTTACTTCAAGTCACTGCTTCAAAATTTACTAGCTTGGGAGACATAGAAACTTATTTTACCTTTATGAGCCTCAATTTCTTCACTTGTAGAATGGAGAAGACAATGTTATCAAACACATTGTGTATCAGTTGGGATGCCTTCTGCTGAAAGTTGACAGGAGACCCCAGTTTATGTTGGCCTACTCAGTAATGAAATTTATTATCTCACACAAGTGGAAGTCAGGAAGATAGTTTGGTTCAGGGGAAGTATGATCAATGGCTCAGTAATGCCACTCAGGACTCAATTTTTTTTTTCTCTCTCCCCTGGTCCATCTTATGGTGGCAGTGTGGGTTGCATTAACTCCAGATGTCACATCCAGGGATATTGATGTGATATAAAAGGAAAGATTGTCTCTTTCTTGCATGTACTTTTTAGGAGTAAGGAAATCATTTCCAAAGCCCCTCATCAGACTTCTTTTCATATCTTATTAGATAGGCTTTGGTCATATGCCCATTCCTAAATCAACGCTGAAAAGAGGATGGCATTACAATGAGTATCTTAAGATAATCACTTAGAATTCAGAAAGCAACCACCATGACTGCCACACAAAGGATTTTGTTAAGTATTCAATGAGCTACTGCACCTAAAGTACTTCAGACAATCCCAGGCTCAAAATAAACTCTAATTGTTGAGAGTTTTTGTTCTCTATTATCATTTGCGATGTTCAGTAATTGTTCTATATTATTAGGCATTGATCATTTTACTAATTTATACTGATGTAAAATTATAGCTATTATTTGATATGTTTCTCTAGGAACATTTTTGTTCCAAAGAGCTGTGAGACTTTAAATCAGAAAAATATTTAAAGGTGGGTTTGCATACTTTGATGAGCTGACTTAGGAATCCATTTTGTGGGCTGGGGGTACTTTCATGGAAATCCATGCATTTGTTTAATGAGGGGAATTATATCCTTGGGATTTCAGCTGCTTTTGGGACTGGGAAGTTAAGGAAACTAACAGAAGGAAGAAAAAGAAGAGCAAAACAAAATCTCTCAACCACAACTTGGCCAAAGCCCCTTCTTTTCCTTTAGTGCAGTGAATTAGCTGATCTTTATAACTCTTGCAGCCCCTGCCAAAGACTAAAGAGGGTCTCCTTTCTCCTAGCACCCTCACACTATTCTGTGATTTTCCCAATGTAAAAATTGCAGGTCCAGAACAATACCAGGTAGAGCCTGTTTAGCTCCAGGCGGTGGGGGAGGTATTCCTGCAAATAATCACTGTTGTTCTTGTGTTGTCTCCAACTCCTTCAGAATTCTAACCACAGAGTGGAGAAAGAGAAGGAATAGACTCAAGGATTTAAGATTGTTTGGTGTAGACTGAAGCAAGAATGGAAGTGAACTGCCTCACAAATCATTCTTGAACTCCAAGGTGAAAAAAGGATCTGTTCATAACAAATAATGGGGTGCCATACCATGAATTTTCCCTCCTTCTGTACATTTTATTTGTCAAGAGGATAAATTCCAAATAGGGAATAGATTATAGCTTGACCTCAGGGTTCAAGGAGGGGTCCAGTTTGACTGCAAACTTGAAGATACTTCATAGGTATTTTCTACATCTTATATGATCAACATATTGGCTGGGGCAAGCCTTTTATCTTTTTCCATGACTCCCTTCCCCAACTCAGGCTCATGACTAATAAACAACAAGGGGAATTTCTTGAGCTTAGTGATGGGAAGTTTGGTCTAAAGGGGCAATGCAGGTGCTTCTAAAACCTGTACCTCAAACGTGCCAAGACTCTGCTGCCTACAAGATTGGTTTGGGACTCTTACAAGACCAGCCATTCTCTGGGAAGTTTCCAAGAACTTCCTGTTACTAGTCAGGCAAAAAGAGAGAGATGAAGAAAACGTAAAAACAACTTCATTTCTTTTGGGGAGTTCAGCATAATTTTTGTGGTTTAAGACAGATTCAGAAAATGTTAAGCTTGCAATAAAATGTCACCTTTTTGGTATATCTGTGGGTAGACAGATGGTTACTGGTACTGTTGATGGTGGTGATGAGGTTGTGGGGGTGGTAGAGAGAAGATCTTTCATCAGACTTTTTCAGAATACTTTCAATAACTGCTCCTTGACATTAGCAAATTCCTATTGATTCTAAATTTAATTAGTGGCTTCTCTTTATGGTGTTGAGCTTAGTTGCATAATCATGTCCTGATATTCTCTCAAATATTTAAATACCATATTAGTAAAATAAGTATATCTAATACATACTCATGGAATTACTACATCACTACTTTCTTTGAGACTTTTAAACAAAAGAAAGGTATAGAAAAGAAAGCTCTTTTTGTTACTGCAAAACCTTCTAAAAGCCTTATTTTCTTCAGGAAGGAAAAGAATACTGTTAAATGTCTTAGCTACTGCTGGTTGACCTACAGCTCAGGAAGCTCTCATCTCTCCTCTTTGACAAAGTTATTCAAGAAATGTTGTCTCTTAGTAATAAATGTTTTGCCTCCTTTGCTGACCACAGTACTGCATTTCAAAACTCACAGTAGTACTTAATGTACAGGAGTCTCACTGCATTTTAATGTAAAAATAACAGAAGAGAAAACCAATTCTGAAAACCTGTTCAAGACATTATATAATGCGTTTTAAAACAGTCCTCTAAAAAAAAAAAATTAAAATAAAACAGAGTCCTCTTAGTGATTGGCTCTCTATCAGGAAGGAAGAAGACAAATACTGTTGACCTTGGTAACCAGAAGTTTACCAACACCCTTCTATTTAAGCCTCCTCCCTGACTTTCCCCACTTCCCAGACACACACAATCTCACACACATTTTCTAATTGTAAATGAGCGGTCAGTTTATTTGGAGGTCTGCTGTGGTCAAGCCAGATGCATAGAAAATAGATCACTATAGAAGACGAATGATCTTCGCAAGAGCATATTTATAATAGCCTCCAGCAAGGACCTTCAGTATGAGTGTGGCTAAAATCTAAGAGCCCCTACAACCCCATATAATTAAGGAATCTCAATTAGTAAACTAGAAAGCACGAATTCCCGTTTCAGTGTAATTCAAAGTGTTAAATTACTATAGTCATATCTAGTATTTATTCATTCATTTATTTATCCATTTACCTATACATACAGTAAATGTAGATTGAATTTAAAATACCTGTAAGTTACTGTTTGGGAACTGGGGGTGCCAAGATGAATATACATGCTCCCTACTGTTAGGTATTTCCCTGGGGATAGAGGAGGGGAGATATAGACTCATAAGAGAGTACAGTAAATGCAGTGGTAGAAATTTGAAGAGGGGGCTCTCAGTGCCTAGAAGAGAATAAGTAGCCATCATAACTTAGGAGTGCTCAGAAAAGAATTTGTGCAGAAACTACTATCTTAACTGTACAGTACACTATGAGTAAAGAGATAGTCATACAAAAGGGGGTAATCTAAGGAAAGAGATTCCAAGCTTCTGGGATAGTTTATACAAAATCATGGAGTCAGGAATAACCTGATATATGGGAGATGACAAGCAGTTCCATGTTGCCGAAAGCTTGTGTCGGGGTGGGGGGGCGGATATTAACAGATAAGACTATAGAAAGAGACAGTAGATCAGAGATTCTTCCTGTGACCTTTTAAGAGCTTGGATTAATCTTATGGGAAATTAGGAATACAGAATTGTTTAAACATGTGACATGGGTAAATTTTTGTTTTTAATACATTATTCTCTGTAGAGGATAGATTTGAGCAATGAATGATATGCTGGTAAATGTTTAACAACCTCCTGTTTGAAAACAAGTTCTTGATGATAGCATTTGCCAATTTCTATGATGTAAATACTTCCACCATGGCAGATTTTAAGCTACTAACTTGAAGCCACTGAACCCAGAGTTGGGAAGAGAAGAGCACAACTCTCATGAGCCAGGACAGCCCACTCCATCCCATCAGTAGTAGTTTGGAAGAGCTAAGACACATTAGGAGGCTTGCATAGTTCAGGTGAAAGATAACAAAGGCTTGAACTAAAGGAGAGGCAGCTGATGTAGAGAGATGAATAGCTTGGCTGGCCCGGGGATTGCTGTCATACGGAGGATGATAAATGAATAAAGATGACTCCCAGGTTTCTAGTTTGGATCACTGGCTTAATTGCCACGTAGAAGGGAGAAATGTGGTAGGAAGTGTGCTTTAAGTAGAGGATGTAGTCAGGTATGGAACATCCTGAGAACATACCCAATCAGTGGTGGCACATGTGATTCTGGATGGATCCTGGGAGCTAAGAGGTGGATATTTAGAGAAGGAGGGTACATATAGGAGTTAATTGGTCTCTAGGTGATTAAAAATGTGAGTGAATAGGATTCACCAGGGAAGTGTAGAAGCAGATGAGTAGAAGACTTTCCTGGTTGCTGTGGTACAGTATCCTGGTGTGCCTTAGATGGGCTGCAAGTATACACACATGTTGATTCCTTTAACTCTGTGGCTGCTGCTGGGTCTCCTGGGACTGTAGAGCAGTGTTTGGGCCGTCAGAATCCCAGGACCAGCAACCTGTGGCCACAAGCACCTTTATCATTCCCCTGTCCATATGCTGTAAGAATGTTAGCATCTTTTATGTGTTACTTTATGTGGAAAAACATGTGAAATACTAGCATGTTTTGCAACCACAGAGTATATCCTCATTTAAGGGAAAGATAAAAGAAAATAATCTTTAGAAGGAAACTAAAGTAAAGATCAGAAAGGGTTGAGGAGAACCTGGAAAGAGTAATATCAAGGAAACTAAATATTTAAATTTGCAGAATGAACCTTCTTGTTGGTGATCAGTTACCAATGCATGTCAGTTCATTTGCATACCATCTGTTTCATTCATTTATTCATTCAGTAATTCAGATAGTCACATGCATGTATCAAGTCCCTGTGAAGCGTCAGGTGCTGGACTTTTTGAACATTGGTTATTTGTTTGGTTCTGGCTGGTAGCATAAAGCAAATGAACATTGCAGCCAGGGAGAGAGCAAATTAGTCTTAATGTTTTAAAGATCTAGAAATCATCTTAGCATTCCTACCATTTGAGGGAAGGTGAGCAAGATGACAGAGGGAGGAGTGGTCATCTTCGGAGGCAGTTCACAAGGATCAAGGGGATTCATTCTGGCGTTTTGATAAGAAATCCCCTTTAAGTTACTTTATTCCTTCAGGAATAACTTCTTGAGTACATACTGTGGGTCAGACACTGGGCTGAGAATTCAGTAGACAAAACAGACAAAATCCTTGCCCTTATGGAGCTCACATTCTAGAAGCAAATGAATAACTACAACATTTAGATTGTCAGATCGTGATGAGTGTTAGGGAGAAAAATAAGGCAGGAGAGGGAGTAAGAATGGCTGGGAGAAACTGTAATTTTAAATTACAGTGGCCAAGGAAATTCTAAAATATACAAAAAGATATCAGGGAGGTCTCCTGAGTCATCATAACCAAACTCATCCAGGAACCCACATGAAAATCTAATGCATTTTACTTTCCCAAGGGAACTTATTCTCACTTAACAACCCTCCAGGGACTGATTTTATATCCCAGTACTGGCCCATGGGTCCATGAGCTTATTTTGTATTTGTATTAGTTAATGTCTGAACCTTTTTTTGCTCAGTATTCCAGAATGAATACCTACCATCAAGCTCTATGTGTTAAAAAAATGGAACACCGGAAGTGTCCCTAAAACAGTCTTATGTCTCCTCTGGCTTTGATATGGGACATTTTGAGTATCTTAAATCTTATTGTCTATACTGTCTGACCTACCTTGTACCCTTTTATTTCTGTAAAAAGGCCCACTGACAATTTTATTTCCTCTGCTGATAATTTCCCCCCAGAACCTGCTTGTTTTCCTGGCTGAGAACTGGCTGAAGCCAAATCCTGATTTGCTAGCTTCACTCTGCCTGAATCTGCTGGGACCTGGCTAGAAAGCTGCTCATGGGAGTCTATGTTATGGGGAGTATAAGACAGAAGCAGCAGTGGTTATAATGAGGTCCCTCTGGTCCTTTGAAAATTAACCTCCCTTGGACGGCATTCAAGACAGATTTGTATTGCACTGAGTTTGTCAAAACAGGTGTACCTCATTTTACCTAATGGGTATGTTTATGAAAGAGTGAATAAAATCAGGTTTGGTAAGTCAAATCCCATCTGAAATACTTGGATGAAAATCATTGAGAAATGACATCTTCTAGTGAATCCTTTTGGAAAGTGAATAATTGACAACAAAATTATCTTATTAGCACAGTCACAGATTCATGTATTTGGGATATGTCTGTTACTGTTACACCTTTAGTGAAAATTTTGGGAACACCGAGTTATGCACTGGTCGTTGAGATAATCAAGGCTTTACTACATGACATGTTTCCTTGAACAGGAGTCTTTTGGCTAGAACAGGGGTCAGCAAAATTCTTCTGTAAAAAAGCAAATAGTAAATATTCTAGGCTTTGCAAGCTATAAGGTCTTTCTGTTGCAACTACTCTTCACTGAAGTGCAAATGTAGCCATAGACACCATGCAAATGGATAAGCATGGCTATGTTCCAATAAAACTTTATTTATGGATACAAAAATTTGAATTTCATGTAATTTTTATGTGTTGTGAAATATTCTTTTGGTTTTTCTTTCAACCATTTAACAATATAAAAAATATTCTTAGTTTGTGGGGCATACAGAAACAGATGGTGAACTGGATTTGGTCCATGGGCTATAATTTGCCAGCTCCTGAGCTGGAATGTTCTGTTATTCAGGGTACTGCTCACACATCATTTTCTCCAGGTTTACATGATTTTTGTTTAGTGCAAGTTTGGAGCATTGTTTTTACATCTGTATAGTTAATGGATAAAAGTTCTTACATTTCCTCTGTACTTTTGGACCAGTTATGTAACCTTTCTGACTCAGTTTCTTCACTTGCAAAATGGGGAGGATGATATTTGCCTCAAGTAGGTGATAGGCAGATTAAATTATATGGTGTTTATAGTGAAGGCAAACACCAGTAAAGGAACATTCAGTGTATGACAGTAGGCGCTTAATAAAGGGTAATAAAGAAATCACTGTGCAACAATCCATTGTTAAAAATGTGTGTGTAGTTTTTTTTTTTAAGATTATTTATTTATTGAGGGATGCCTGGGTGACTCAGTCATTGGGCGTCTGCCTTTGGCTCAGATCATGATCTCAGGGTCCTGGGATGGAGCCCCACATCGGGCTCCCTGCTCTGCAGGAAGCCTGCCTCTCCCTCTCCCACTCATTTTCTCTCTCACTGGAAAAATCTCTTGCTGTTGGGGATTAAACTCTGAAGGCAAGTATGTGGCTAACAATACTAGAGGGTGACTAGTAGTCAACACTATGATCCCTCTTGCTATTGTGGGTTGTCTTTTTTTCCTGTGTGGAAGCTTTTAGCTAAGAAAAGATTTGCCCCTCATGAGTATTTTGTCCATTTGTGACTAGGCGTCAAGCTGGCAGTGTGAGTCGGCCTTTTCTGTTGGTAGATGCGTTAACTTGCCATGCTTGATTAAGGTGCAGCTACCTGGGGAGACCTCCTAATTTTATTAGCCAATATATCAGACAGTCAATTTCCCTTTAATAGAGGACCCTCCTAGTTCCCTTTTACCATTCACAAGGCATTCTGAAACACTGGTTGCTGTTGGTCATCATTAAATTGTGAAGGGCATGGTTTGAAGAGCTTTTTCTTCCCTGACACTTTTTCTCTTCCCTGAATATGTACATTAGGTCACTTTGATACATTTTTAGATGGGTAGAAAAATTCACCCTGGACAACTTTATCCTGGATTGGAGGCAAAAAGTGAACAATATATGAGGGATACAATTCAGTATTACAGCAGGATGGTGAGAACAGTTTTGGAAAATACAACTTATAGAGGACCCTACAGGTAGAGCAAGATATAGGAAGGTCTGGAGATCTCGAAGACACTGTGACAGCTGCATAAGAAGAGGCAAATTAGAGTTTGCTTTTCATCATCCATCCACTTTTGCAAGTTGGGGTTCTGCTATAACAGCTGTGGTTCTATCTATTATATAGATATAATATCTAATGTATATAATTTGGTTTTTGTTAACTATATAAGAAAAATAGAGCAAAACCCCCAAAATACATTGTGTTTGTTGTGTTAAAAAATATATATATATATTATATAGAATAGACAGTAAACTCACTACCAAAGGGTAACATAAAATATTAAGTGTGGGTTCTGCACTGTCCAGGGGCCTGGGGCCATAAAGATGAGTGAGGAGGTGGTACTAGAGACTGCTGTTTTATGGCCACCAACAAGGAATTGCTTTACTTTAACATTCCTTCCAAGTTCGATCACTTCTTTTCACTGTAGAAATGATTTTAGAGTAGATTCCTGCCCACTGACAGCTGGATTATAGTTAAGAATTATTTTCACCAAGTCTGTAAAAGCTGAACCTCTACTTTCAGACCATGGAAGGTTGTTTCATTCTTAGTAACCGGGAGGTTAGATTCACAAGTTTCCCTGTTTTCTGTATCTACCTTCCAGTTCAACTTGGAAAGGAAGAATCAACTGAGACATCCTATCTAGTTAATGTTGGGGAAAGGCTCTCAAGCATAAAAAAAGATGAAGTTGCTCGGGAGTTAGCAAACTACTGGACAACAGAGTCATGGTCCAGAAAATAATACATGTTGGTGAGGATGTGGGGAAATACAAACTCTTGTGCACTGCTGGTGTGAGGGTAAAGTGGTGCAGCTGCTATTGAGAACAGTGTGGCAACTCCTCAGAAAATCAAAGCTAGAAGTACTATGTGATCCAGCAGTTCCCCTTGTCTGTATGTATGTATCCAAAAGAGTTGATAGCAGGGACTTAAACAGATATTTGTACACCCATGTTCATAGCATTATTCACAATATCCAAAAGGTGAAAGAAACCGAAGTGTGCATCTGTGGATAAATGAATAAACAAAATGTGGTCTATACAGACAATGGAATATTATTTAGTATTAAAAAAGGAAATTCTGACACATGCTGCAACATGGATGAACCTTGAAAATATTATGCTAAGTCAAATAAGCCAGTAATAAAAGGACAGCTGCTTTATGATTCTTCTTATATGAGGTACCGGGAGTAAGTAGTCAAATTCATGGAGACAGAAATTAGATTGGTGGTTGCCAGGGGCTGGGGGGGAGAAGGGAATGGGGAGTTAATGTTTAATGGAGACATGGTTTCAGTTTGGGAAGGTGAAAAAAGTCTGGAGATAGATGATGGTGATGGTTGCATGATAGTGTGAATGTACTTAATACCAATGAAGTGTACACTTAAAAATGAGTAAAATGGTAAATTTTGTGCCATGTATATGTTACCACAATGGAAATGAGAGAGAGAGAGAGAGAGAGAGAGAAAGAGAAATGTTTCAAATCAGCCAGTGTTGGGCCATAGAGACAATGGAATAGAAACATGAGGTTCAGAACTAGGCTAAAGTTAAATTCTCCATAGAAAATGCTGTGTATTTAGTGTCTGCAAGGTGGGGATTGAATACTTCATCCCCACCTTCCTTCCTTGGGCAGAGAGCTGGGTTTAGGCAGGGAAAAAGAAATCACTGTGCAACAATCCATTGTTAAAAATGTGTGTGTGGTTTTTTTTTAAGATTATTTATTTGAGGGGCACCTGGGTGACTCAATCATTGGGCGTCTGCCTTCGGCTCAGGTCATGATCCCAGGGTCCTGGGATGGAGCCCCACATCGGGCTCCCTGCTTTGCAGGAAGCCTGCTTCTCCCTCTCCCACTCTCCCTGCTTGTGTTCCCTCTTTCCCTGTGTCTGTCTGTCAAATAAATAAATAAAATCTTTAAAAAAAGATTATTTATTTGAGAGAGAGAGAAAGAGCATGGGGTAGGGAGGGCAGAGGGAGAAACAGATTCCCTGCTGAGCAGGGAGCCTCCATGTGGGGCTGGGTCCCAGAACTCTGGGATCATGACATGAGCTGAAGGCAGATGCTCAACCGACTGAGCCACCCAAGGACCCCAAAAATGTGTTCTTTTGGTTCAGGGCACAGCATATAAAATTGCTGGATATGATATACTGAATGCTATGGTGTATGGTATATATGAGCAAGGAAATTCTGTTCTAGAATAACTTGGTATGCTGAATGATCAAGGAGATTCCAGTAGGAAAAAAACCTTGCATAATGCAAGTAAGTATGTTTTCTGGTGTTATCAGTCTCTATTACCCTCAACTCCCTAACTTCCTCTCAGATGTCAAACTGTCAAATGTCATACCTACTCCCAAACGCACCTAGCTATCACTTGTCTTTCAGAACATTTTGTTTTACCATAAGGATGGTGTGAAATATATGATGAGAAGGTTGCAGGTCTTCCTTTGCGGTGAGAAGATATTATCTTAATGTTCAAAAAGTCTTTGATCATTCCCAATGATTCTGACCAGTTGACATCATCATGAAGTACAGTCTCACTGCCAGCTTTGAAAGCAAAGACGGGGTGGGGGGGCAGGAGGGAGGGAATAAGAGAGCACATGTCTTGTGCCTTCTTGCTTCCTTCTCTGTCTCTGTCCCTCTCCTTTTTTTTTCTTTTTAGGGAAAGATTGGTTTAAATAAAGAATAAATATGAGTAAAAGAAATGGTAGTAAAGAGAAGCGTGAGGGTGGAGAAAAACACCAGGGTGTTTTTATTTTATTTTTTTTTCTATATAGCACTCTGGGAAGTTTTGAAGGAAAAAAAAAAAGATTTAAGAAGTGATACTTTTGAACTTCAGCCAAAAGCAAGCCATCAAAATGGGACACTGTCCCTTTAAGTGCAAGCCTGCACAAATGAAAGGAAATTAATTAAGTATCCGACTCTGGTGTGGCGCCATGGAAAGAATACACAATCTAGGTCCAGCATGCCAAATCTGAAATGAAAATGAAGGTGATCCGTCATATTTGGCTGTTTTTTTAAGACAGAATATATATTTTTGAAGGTTGACTAAGCAATTACCCAAATTAAAGAAACTAGAAAAGCAAACAGTGGTAAAAATGCTTTAATTTTTTAGAGGGTAAATTAGTTTTAAAATGTGTGCCTTTTATTATCTTAATACCAAGGAGAAAGAAAGAAAAAAAACAAGCCAGGGTGTTTCTTAACTCCTTAATGGTGGCATCTAGGAGAATTTATTTACTGCCTCTGCCAATGATAAAGTTTCCAAACTTAAGGAGGCACAGGCTGGCTTCTAAGCTCTAAGGAAGAGATGCTTAGTATACATTTCTGAATCTGAGATTTTTAAGGGTTTTTTTCCTCTTATGCGGGTGTCCATGCTCCACTAGCCTGCCTTACGTGCCATCAGCAGCCAGATGGATTCTCTCCCCTACCACCAGTCCTTACCCTCTGGATCAGGAAACTCAGGGCCTGCCATTTGGCAGGTAAGGGCAGTCTTGCATTGCTGTGTTTCTATATTCGTCTCTGGTAATGGCCAAGGGAAGGAATGCAAGGGCTTTAGAAAAGGGTCCTCTCAGAGGACAATAGGACCTGTGCCAAGAGGATTGTGTGGTCACCTGGATGTTTATTGCCCTTCTTCATCTTGGGAGAGAATATCAGAGACAAAGCTCCTGGAATTTCATCTTATTTCTCAACATCTTTGAGCTTTTTTCTGATACAGTAGGTGGAAGTAGCTGTCAGAAGGAGACACCTTCTAAAATAAACAGTGTTTATGGAGATTGTTGAAGGGAAATCTATGTTAGGTTAGACTCTCTTGGTTTTAAGAGACAGAATATCTATGACAAACGGTCTTGAGACAAAAGGTAGTTTGTTGTCTTTCATAATTAGAAAGGTCTACCAAAGGTCTGGCTTCACCCATGATTAAATTCAACACTTAACTGTATGTGGAGTTGACTGAAATCTTAACTTCCTATTTTTGACAGTTCTTTCTCACTCTGAAGCTTTATTTTCCCTCATGTAAGTCTAGTGAGAAAGGAAGTTTCTGAGAGATCAAACAAAGGCTTTGGAAATTTTGCTGGCTTTGACTGGCCTAACTTGGGGCATGTGCCTATTTATAAATTCTTCACTGTGTTCAGGGACATGAAATGGACATATAGGATTACCTTTGTCAAATGTTTCAGAAGCTAGGAGCGGAATTAACTTCATCAGAATTATCCTGGGGGGAAGAGAGTTTGCCTTGATTGATTGCTACAAGATAGAGTGGAATATTATGAGTGGCAAAAATAAGATTGCTTGCCTTACAAGTGGCCTTAGGCACCATTAATGTTTTAAATGACCAACAGTTGCTTCCCAACTAGTGCAGAGAGTTAGGAATGGAGCAACTAATGCCTATCAGCAAACACGATGCGGAAAGGATAGTGATTGTGGGGAAATTTTGGGGGGACTGGTGATAATTAAAAAAAAAAGTTTTATGAAGTATAACAAATATATAGAAACATGGTCAATGTTTATGTTATAACTTTAATAGATTTTCAAACTGAGCACACCATGTAAATAGCACCCAGATCAAAGAATAGAACATGGCCAGGATACATACGTGGGCCATATGCTATGCATATGTTTAGTTTCAGTGGATAAAAGTAAACAGTATTCCAAATACTCCCACTTCAAGTTCTAAGAGTTTGAATTTCTAGCTATGCAATATTCAGGAGAGGAATCTCAGAAGTATTTTATTCTTTCCTTGATGATATCTAAAAATCTTATTGAGACCTGTGAATAATCTACCAAAGAGGATCTTAGTTTAGCATTTCTCTTCTGGTATAGATCTATAAATATAAAAATATAATGTATAAAATATAAATAAAAATATAATTTATATCTATAAATTTATATAAATTTATAATATGTTTATATAAATATAATATATAAAATAAATATAAAATATTTATATAATATATATATTTTATATATATATATATATTTTTTTTCCCACCCTAAATGGAGGGGGTGCCCAACATGGTTTTTGGAGTGTGAGTCAAGGTGGTCTTTCTGGGCTTCTGCAAACTTACATAACTCCCTCATATCACTTGATTTATCTGATTTCCTGGATTTAAGGTTCTTAGAAACGTGGCACATGGTGATATCCTTTTTCTTCTCATTTGTGATTTCTAATTTAAATATAGATGACTCATTTTTATTTGGGCCTGGAAAGAGGGGATATAGAATATATTGGCGCATTAATGACCTATAGCTAGGGAGTCTGAGATGCAGAGAAGCTAAATAAGTTGCCTAAGGTCAGCTAATACGTGTCGGTGACTAAGCTGAGACTAGAAATCCTGAGTGTAACCAACTGGTTTTTACACTTAAAATGTGCATATATTTCTGTTTACTTGAGTCTCCTCAAGTATATGACCCAAAGGGTCACACAATTGTTAACTCAGGGAAGTTTCTTCCTTTATTTTTGTTTGCTAAAGTAACACATGCTGATAGTTTAAAACATAAGAAGAAGCTATATCAGTACTTTGTCATACCACACTGCCACCATTCTCTTCAGTTCCTTGATTTGACATCCTACTAATCTCATCTTGGTTTTCTTCCAGAATCCAATTGTGTTAATCCTGTCTTTACTACCCAGCAACCTTATAAGGAACAGAATTATTTTCACTTATCTTTTCCAGAAACTGTAGGACTCAGAAGAAAATTAAAGTCCCCTGATAGACCTTGGATTGGCTTGAGCTGTAGAAGGAACCATACCAAAGTTCTTCTCCAAAGGAGGAGCTAAGTTAAAATGGGCACAGGTACGGACTTCTAAGATGCTGCTTCATACTCGTGTATGAAGAGGATGTCTGTAAGCTAAATGGGAAAAAGAAGAACTTTGTATTCAATGTAGGGCAGTTCTAATCTGGGCTTTGTACCTTGGACCTTTCCACGGCCTCAATTTTATCATCTTTATAATGGTGACAATATTGCAGGAATTAGAGATAGTAAATATAAAGCACTCAGCTCAATGTTTTACAGTAAGTTTTAGCAATCATTATTAGTGCTATTAATATTCTTTATCATTGAACTGAAATATATTTCTGGCACACTGATATTTTTTCTATTATTAGAGTAATATGCTTATTAAGCTATGTAGAAACCTTCTAAAACAAATTAAAACAGCCTTTTCCCTAAATGCCTAACACTTAATACAATATTAGCACAGATGTTAGAAGAACCACAATCTGTTTGTAAGTGCACTTTCAAACAGAAATGTGCCAGAACAGTGGTTCCCAAGTCCAGATGAGCATGGGTATCCTCTAGGACTTTTAAAAACATACAACATTCTGGGCTCCTTCCCCGAAATATTGATGGATATGCCAGTGTGGTGCCCAGGTCTGGAGCCAGACTGCCTTGGTGTGGATTCCAGCTCTTCCATTACTAGCTAGGTAACTGTGGAGTTATTTAGTTTTCCTGCCTAAATTTTCCCATCTGTAGCATAGAAATAACACTTACACTTGCCTGGTACATAGAAAGAACTCAAAAAATGCTTGCTTTCATTAGGAGGTAGGAGTCTGTATTAAAACCAAAACAAACTTCCTGACAAATCTGGGATTCAGCCTTGTTTGAGAACTATTGACCTACAGACAGAATGTAGTATGGTATTCTGGATAAAAATTCTACATCTCAAACTATAACCTCTTAAATTCTTTACTCTTAAATATAAAGAAAACTTAGGTGTTTGAAATTGAGAGAATGAGATATCCTTTAGTCCTGAGGAAAATTAAATTGTAGTTTGGAATATATATATAAATTTCTGTTTGCAAAAGTTATTTATCCATATATAGTTCTGTCCTTTATGTCATTGCATAGAAGTGCCTTCCTTAAAAAGAAAGATGAAAGAGAGAGAAACAGTGGTCAGAAGTCCAGCGTTATACACTTCCCAGCATTCAAAGTTGATTTATCCTAATGGCAGAGGCAGCTTAACCCAATGTCAATTGCACAAGTTTTTAGGATAGGTCCTGACCTTTGCATTAGGGATTAAAGAAGCTCCAGCTTAATATTTGAAATATTAGCATCATTTGTGGCCTCTCTGGTTCAGAATTTGTGAATTGTTTCTGATTATTTGGTTCTGCCTTTGCCCTTCCTTTTGTGCTGGGTCTGGAACAGGAATTTCTGTCTCAGTTTCTGTGTTTGAGTCCTCGCCTTAGTTTTTTGCCCCAGAGCCTATAGAATTGCCAAAAGTTGGTTTTCAAACTGTCAGTGCTCTTTCCTTGACCCTGCCTTCACGTATGAAGTCCTCAACCTGTTCAGATTTCCCTCTCTGCCTGGATCTTTGAACATTATCTACTCTCACATCTACAGATATGTGTTCTGTTCACATTTTACAATTTTAGTATTTTGAGTCTTCTCTCCTTTTTACTTGGTTAGTCTAGTAGCTAAAGCTTTATCAACCTTGCTGATCTTTTTAAAGGACTGTTGATTTCTTAATTTTTTTCTATTTTTATTTCATTTATTCCTGTTCTATTCTTTATTTCTTTTGTTTTGCTTACCTTGGGTTTAGTTTGCTCTTCTTTTTTCATTTACTTAAAATGAAAGATTCAGTTATTGATTTGAGATTATTCTTTTTAAATAAAAGCATATACTGTAACTATAAATTTCCTTCTAAGCACTGCTTTAAATTCATCCTGCAAATTATAGTATGTTGCATTTATTTTTTCTCATTCATATCAGAGTATTTTCTAATTTCTTTTGTGACTTCTTTGACCCATTGGTTATTTGTCAAGTTTGATGTTTAATTTCTACATATTTGTGAATTTCCCAAATTTTCTATTATTGATTTCTAACTTAATTCTCTGTAGTTAGAAAACGTATTTTGTATGATTTCAATTCTATTAAATTCATTGAGGTTTGACTTATGACTTAACATATGGTATATCCTGGAGAATATTCCATATGCACTTGAAAAGAATGTGTGCTTCTGCTATTGAGTGACATGTTCTGTTAAGTCTGTTAGGTCTATTTGCTTTATGTTGTTGGTCAGGTCTTCTATAACATTGTTGCTCTTTGGCCTAGTTGTTTTACTCATTATCTGAACAGATCTTGAAGTCTCCAGCTATTATTCAAATATTATATCCCTTCAATTCTGTCATTTTTTTGTTTCATGCATTTTGAGGCTCTCTTGTTGGTGCATATATGTTTATAATTATTATATCTTCCTGATAGATTGCTCTTTCTTTCATTATAACATGTCCCTCCATATATTGAAAAATATTTTTACTTTTAAATTAATTAAATTGTGCCTGATACTTGTATACTGATATATATTAGTACGTCACTTCTGCTCTCTTATAGTTGATGGTTGTGGTTGCCTGGTATACCTTTTTTCCCTCATTCTTTTACTTATCTCTCTGAATCTAAAGTGTATCTTCCAAAAACAGCATAGAGTTGAATTGTGTTTGTTTCCCAATATGATAATCTTTGCTTTGATTGGATTATTTAATCCATTTACATTTAATGATATTAAAGATATTGATTCACTTTTATTATTTTGCTTTTTGTTTTCCATATGCTGCAAGCAGTTTTTGTTCTTCTGTTCCTTCTTTACTGCCTTCTTTTGCAATGAGTGGGTATTTTCTACACTAAATTTTTAAATTCCTTTGATAATTTTTTTTTCCTTTAATAATTTCTAAACTATTTTAAAAATGTATTTTATTTGTGGTTCCTCTAAGGCTTACATATATTCTCAACTTATTTGAATTTACTTCAAATTTATAATCATTAAATTCCAGTGAGATATAGAAACTTTACTCTTACATAGCTCTGTTCCTCTATAACCTCTTCTCCTCTTTTGTGCTGTTATCATCACACATAGTATGCTTGTGTATATGTTACAAACTCAACTATACATGGTTATAATTATTACTAGATTCATTCAGGAATGCCTGTTTCCTGCACAGTGAGCAACCTCTCATATCACTTCTCAGGGAGTGCAGCTCTGGGCATGTGCATAAATAATCTCCCTGACCAACAGGGATGATTATGGTTTTATCCAGACTCTCTTTGTCTATCCCTTTCCCTGACCTTCCCATTAAGTTTCTGGCTGGTTTTCCTCTATTGATATCACACCCAGCTGTTAGCTTCCACTAATTGCTAGTTGATTGCTCTATTGTTTTCAACAACAAGCTTAAATTGCTCCATAGTCCGATCCAATTAAATTCAAGCATCTTTTCCACTTTAGTGTGTTGCCAGTGTTTGAGGCATGCTCCAACTCTAGGAGGAATATTCTGAACTGCCTTTTCCTTTCCATTAAACTTCTAGTGGTCTGTTGTTTCACTTGCTGTTGATATGAATCTGTTAGTGTCCTCCCTATGGGGACACCACTAACATCTCCATTGCTTTACAGAGTCCTCAGGCTTGAACTTCCCCAAAGTCTGTTCCATGTAACATCAGTTCCGTTAGGAAAAGTTATAGCACTCTCTGTTTTTATGGACTGCCTATCCCCCTGAACCCCTCTGGCAAAATCTTTGCCTGCTCTGGAGTTGGAGAAAAGGGCAGGAGCCCATGGTCCAAGAGTGAAACTCCTGCATTGGCAGGTGTCTTAGCAGTCTTCTTCTTGCCTTGCTCCTCTGTGTAGGAACCTCTGCTCTGTGAACATTCTGTGATAGGGATGATCAGAGTCCAGTATTCTTTGTCTGCCAGGTCTTTAGTAGAGCTTTCACCCATTCTACCCCAGTGCTTTCAACTCTGCCTGCCTGGAACTGTTCTTAAACATGGTGCCAGCTCTTCAGGCTGCCATGCCTGAAGTCCTACTCCTCTCTTGTCTTTGCCTTATAGCAACAAAATTTCCTTTTTGACCACAGATTTGGCCACAAATTTCTCCTTGCTTGTTCTGCTTCTCTTTTGCCTTTGGGAAGACTGGAGCATGTGATGTGAGAATAATAATGCTGAAGGCAGTCACAGCACTGGACATTAGGCTATTGTTCTGCTGGCCTCCTTTCCTGATGGGTGGGTGAGTTTACTCTCCTCAAGCTTTGGTAAGACGTAAGCAGGAGAGGTGCCTGGGTGGCTCAGTCAGTTAGGCGTCTGCCTTCGGTTCGGGTCATGATCCCATCAGGCTGCATCAGGCTCCCTGCTCAGCAGGGAGTCTGCTTCTTCCTCTGCCTCCTGCTCCCCCAGTTGTGCTTCTCATCTTTGTCTCTCTCTTTCTGACAAATAAATAAATAAAATCTTAAAACAAAACAAAAAAACCTAAGCAGGAAATGTTTACCACCACCCAGGGAAACATAATTTCAGCAGAATCCCTGTGACTAGGTTTCTAGTACAGGATCTTCCTAAATATAGCCTCACTGACTTTCTCCAGGTTTCTGTCCATAGAGCACCTATGTTATTTTATTTCTTGGCCATACTTAGAGATTAAAGAGATCATTCAGAGAACTGTATATGATAGTTGTTCAGTAATATGTTGGAGGAGGAACTTCATTAAGAGGAATCTGTTGAGAAGTGTTTTAAAGTCACTGGTCTAGGATCAGCATAGCTCTGGGTCAGATCTAGCCTTTCTCCTCTCTAGGGGCCAAAGGAATATATAAAACTGTTATTCTTCTTAATGCTCTCATCCTCCACAATAACAAGATACCCCACAATTGATAGATATCGGAGTAAGTCACTGGATTATGAAGATGTTTAGGAGGTCAAATCCCTGCAAGAACCATGTAATGAATGGGTATGGAGCAATATGAGGGAAAGGGACGTGTTAAGAGTGATTCTTAGATTCTTAGGATTGTGCTATAGTATATTAAATCTCTTATGGGGAGAGTGCAAAGGGAGGACATAACAGACTGAAATTCCCAGGAATTAAAAGCTGTGGTGAAGAGGATGAGCCCATAAGGAAATTAAGAAGTGGAGATCAGAATGGAAGAAGGAGAAAATCAGGAAGTTCTGGGGTAAGATAATGTTTTATATAAAGAAAGCAGTGAAGGTATACTTTGCTCTTGAGACTTTCTGACAGAGGACGACCGAAAAGGATCCTCTGATTCTGTGACACAGGAGTCATTGGTGACTTTAGTAGGAATCGTTTATGTGACGGATGAGGTGGAGTTGTATTGTGGAGGTTTGAGGGATGAATGGGTGGTGATTTGGTGGAGATGGACATGTGGAGGCAGAAGATGACTGCTTCAAACCCTTTTTCCTTTTTGAACACAGGGGAGACATTTAGAGAGCAGGAAGGTACCGAGGAGTGAGGAGGTAAGTGTCACTGTGGAGAGGAAGTTTATCATAAGAATGGATGAGGGCATTAACTCCTTTACTATATGGGGTGAGCATGGAGTAAAATATTGAAACTAGGCAGCCATTCTGGCCCTGATGTTTGTTACTTGTGTAACTCTTGAAAGCGAGAAATTTAGTCTCTCTGTACCTCAGTTTTCTCCTGTGCAAGATTAGAGTATTTAAGCCTACACCGAAAGGGTCCCATGGCAAATAAAATCACGTATATGAAACACCACGTACATAATAAGTGCTAATAAATGTTTCTTTCCTTCCTTTCTTTGCTTCATTTTGCTTGCCCTATTTAATTTCAAATGTAGATGAAGATATTATTAATGTTTTGGTTTGTACACAGCCACCTTTGCAGGAATACTAGCTATTCCATTAAAATCATCTGGTATTTATTGAGCAGCTCTGTGAACAAAGAAGGGCTCAAGCATGTACATGACACAATCAGATTGCATTTAAATATGATTGCTCTGTTTCAGTTGTGGATAAAAAAAGCTATGTAAGAGAGTGTGTAGGAGCATAGGGAATATCTAGGCTACAGATAGTGTCCTGAGGACCATGATGGCTATGTGGGAGAGGGACTTGAGTTGATTTGGGAAATTCTAGGTGAGAGCGTGGACAGACATGGAAAGTGACTAGACCCAGAGGGTGAATGGAGAGAATGAAACAAAGATGATGCTCTAAGTTTTGATTTGGACACTTGGAAGGATGAGTAGTTATCAGTCACTGAGAATTGTCTTAGTGACTCATCAATTGAAGGACTGCTTTCCCTGCAAAGTTGTGGTAAGCAGGACAGAACGTCAGTAACATACTCCATTTATCAATTCAGATGATTTCTAACAATGGAGTGGAATTAAATGAACTTTTGGCATGATCTACACAGGAGAATATGAAATATATGAAAATGTCTATAAATTTTTTAGGCGGTAATGCACTAAGGAGTTCCAGAATTAATTATTGCCATATTCAGTTTTGCAGAAAATTTTTCTGTGAATACTGCCAATCATGTAAAAACTCCGTGTGTTTCTACACATGTCACTTATAGAAAAAGTTACTACAGGAAGTTAGCAGCCTTCCCCATGTTCTCTCCAGACATTGAAAGCTCAGCTATGGCTACTGTGGGCGAGCAGGAGGAACGATGTAATATTCCATCCAGTGCTTTTTCTTCTGTCTGTGTTTTGACTGTCATCCTTTCAGTTTGTAACAAAAGGAATGGGTTTTCCTGTGGCTAGATGGGCCTGGGAGGTTTGAAAAGTAAATCATTAAAGGGTTTCATGATGAGATTGAAATATATTATTGATATGCTCAACACCACATGGGTATAAAACGAAAGCAAAGTAAACAGAGAATGTCTCCCCACTGACCCAAGTGAGGAATTTCCAGATGCTGTCACAGCAGGCACTGTGGATGGAACCTTTGCTGCTTCCCGGAGGTCAAATTTATGACCTTTCCTGGATACACACACACGCGCGCGCGCACACACACACACCCGAACACATGTGTGCATACACACACACTCTTCTAAACTTGGTATTGTAAGCTTCTGATGGCAGCTGTTGCTTTCCTTACTTGAGTGGACTTCGGACAATTAAACTGAGTTTCAGGGACATTTGTGATTTGGAGAGACAGAAGAATTTGCCTGCTGCTACATTAAAACCATGATGGACAACATTGAGGTTCTTTTTATGGTTCACAGCCTAATAGAATATCAGAAATAGAAGGGAAATCTGAGCTCAAACCCTTAATATTACAGATGTAAAATGGCAGAAGGTGTAAGTGCTTTATCATACCAAAGCTCAGGCAACTGCTTTGTGGCAGAAAAAAGATTTAAAAAAGAAAGTCTTTCTTTTTCTTTCCAGGCACATTTTATCATAATGTGTTAACTCCTTTTCAGTTTTTCTCAGTGACTTTCTGAAAGACATATGAATAATCCCAAACGGAGAATAACCTGGGAATCAGTTCTTCATTTCCTTTGTTTTACCTAGACAAGTTTTATGTGAGTTTTGCTTTCTTTAGATTATTTCAGTTTCTGTGTAACCTTTCATTGCTGGGATCCACATTCCATGAACATACCATGTGGCAGAAGACAAGCAATCTGAGATTTAAAAAATTAATTTCTTTTTTTTTAAGATTTTATTTTTAAGTAATCCCTGTACCTTAACTAACATGGGTCTCGAACTCACAACCCTGAGATCAAGAGTCGCATGTTCTACCAGCATAGCCAGCCAGGTGCCCCTAAAAAAATGAATTTCTACCTGTAGAATTCAACGGTTTAGTTATCTGAGATTAAGTATGGCTGCTTTTCTGTTTTGTTTGTGAGAATATGCATGCTTTAATGCATGTTCTAATGAGGGTCACTGTACCTCAGAATTGTATGTTCTTCCCATCATACAGTTTGCTTTAAGTATATTTGTATTCTACAATGCATTAAGTGTATTTATTTCTAAAACCTGGTTTATGGCAAAGTTTATAGTTTATACACAAAAATGAAGTAAATACACTCAAGATAGAAGGAAGATCATGGATTTTAGAGTAAAGCTAAACCTGGTTTCAAATCCTGCCTCCTCTGGTTCCCAGCTTTGAGAAACTACACAAGCCAATCCGTGTCCCAGTTTTCTCAGTGGCGTCATGTGTGAGTGGTGGATTCGATAGCATGGTTGCAAAGATGACATAAAATAATATATTTAAAGACCTCACACACTGTAGGCAGTTGGTAAGAGGCATGACAAAGCAAGCTAAGCAGTCCATTCCCATTTGCTTGGTTTAATGTTCTGTCAGAATTCTGTGAGCTACATTTGGATGATGTCCTCCTGTTACGAAAAATTAGTAATGAAAGTGCTCTGAAAGAAAAATACTATCTAATGCAAAGTAAAATTAGAGGGTATCGTGGTTGTCATCCTTTTGGTATTCATAACACTATTAGACTATTTATTTTATTTTATTTATTTATTTGACAGAGAGAGAGAGAGACAGGAGAGAGGGAACACAGGCAGGTGGAGTGGGAGAGGGAGAAGCAGGCTTCCCGCTGAGCAGGGAGCCCAATGTGGGGCTCGATCCCAGGACCCTGGGATCATGACCTGAGCTGAAGGCAGATGCTTAATGACTGAGCCACCCAGGCGCCCCTAGACTATTTTCAACATTATTCCAGTCTTGAGAGAACATTTATGCAAAGGGAACTTCTAGATTTTTTTTTTTTTTTTTTTTTTACATTTGTGAGAGAGCGAGCACAGCAGGGGGAGCGGCAGGCAGAGGGAGAAGCAGGCTCCCGGCTGAGCAAGGAGCCCGATGCGGACCCGATCCCAGAACCCTGGGATAATGACCTGAGCTGAAGGCAGACGCCCAACCAACTGAGCCACCCAGGCGCCCCCAAGGGGAACTTCTAAAGGAGCAGTAGGCTCACCATTCAACTCCAGTGAACATTATAATCCTGCAACTGCATGGCTTTAATTTTCTTTCACCATGTAGATGATTGATAGACAGTTAATTCCAAAACAATACTTTAAATTGTTATATGAAGGCAGACTTTTTTTCTTGAGGTTCCTTACTAAGCAACTGCTGTAGACAAATGCCTCCCTGTTTCTTTATTCTTTTTTTTTTTCTGAGAGATGAGTGATTGTTTCCTTCCACAGATTAAACTGAATCTCAAGGTTAGAGCATGCATTTTAGCTCTTAGTTCCATTGATTTAGCTCTTTTCTTCCTAATATGATTCGCTTGAATACTATTTGCTTTTTTGTGTGTGTGACTTTTCTTCAGTTATTGACTCATGCGGTTTAGGATCTTGGTTTGGGTCCTTTTATGCAACAGCTTTTTAGAGTAGTCCAAGTGGGAACATAAAGAGGCTATTTTAGAGGTATTTTAATCTTAGCCCAAAGCATCTGGAACCTTCTGAGTGAATACGTTCCCACAAGTATCATAATCTGTAACAATTTTAATGAAAAAAAAATTGTAAATACCAGCCATGTGATACTTGCACACTTAAACTTAGACTAAGAGAGGAAATAAAGGGTGTTTCCACACTAGCTTCATTGAAACTGCATTATCATGAGGGGCTAACTAACTTCTATCATGTGCAGTGAAACAGTGGCCTGATCCAGGGGCCAGATATGAGTTCTGTACCATAGTCATAGATGTACAAGTTATATGGTGGGAGGTGCTGGACTTCGTTCATATTTCTTCACAGAATATGATATAACCAAAGGATTCATACCTTTGTTGAGTTTGTGAACCAAATTCAATGGATGTCTTAGGAGTTTTACAGTTACTTAAAAGCAGGGTTAAATTTTAGAGACAAATATTTGTTGTTTTTTTTCTCTTTAATAGTTCCAAGGTCTTGCTAAATAATGTAAATGAACCCCGAAAATAATTATTTATTTATGTGAATATTTCCAAATATTAGTTGGTGGGAATGAGATGAGTAAAATATATCAAAATACATGAGTAATTCTTTCACTTATTTATATGTTTACTTACTATTATTTTGGGGGGAGATATTAGGAATCATATTGTCATGCCCAGCCTATGTTGACAGAAATTTGTTTATACCTAGAATAAATAATAAAAACCTTAAGCAGATTATGGACACTTCTTTTTTTTTTTCCTTATTTAAATTGTAAACAACGTATCCTATGAGGAACTGGAGAAGCAGTGAGTAGTCCAAAGCAAATAATTACCTTTCTTTTTGTTTACAATAAGGTTCAGAGATAACTTCTTTTTCCTTTTCATTAAAAACAAAAACAAAAACCCCAAAAAACAAAACACTGCCTCTTCTTTCTCCAGAGTTAATGATAAGAAATAATCCCTAGCCCCACTAATGTTGTTAATAAGAATGGAAAGCGGTGGGCATCAGCCTCACTGCCCGATACCTTCTTTCCCTTCCTGAGTGAGGAATGTTAACTGCATTGTGCTGTAATGAGCCATGCCCAAACTACTGTTTTCTGGTCCACTGTTTATTTGATTTCTTTATTGTAATGAAACTCAGATGGTTGGTGTTTACACTAGCAATGTGCTGGGCGATCACGCTGGGAACCGTTCTAATTAGCTGCAAGTGGGTCTCAGAATTAGAATGGAGGAAAGAACAAATTTTTAGTAACGACTTTAAATTGAAGCCCTCATTTATTTTCATTATGGCCAGACCAGAAGCAAGCTAATGTTTCCCAGGTCTTTCCATGCAGGGCCTGTGGCTGAGCTCAGTGGAGTAGAATTCAACTATTTCAGATGCACTCAGCCTCCATTCCTCCAGGAAGGGGAATTTTAAGATAATAGGGGAGTGGACATGGGCTGGAATTGGAGCCGAAGATAAAGTGCACAGGGGCCGTGTAGCACTTCTGTTCAACTTTGAACACAGAAAAAGTTATGTTTTCTGAGTTCTGTGATCTAAAAACATCTTTTCTTGCCTGAGTGTATTCTCAGAAATGAAATCTTTTGGTGTCCATAGCAAAGTGACCAGTGAATTACATTTTACCATTCAGCACCTAACAGAGACCACAGCCTAACAAGAAAATGGCTTGTTATAATGAGCCAGTGTTTACATATCTTCAGGATTTGTGGTATTCACTTTTTGGGAGCAACTGATTGGTCAGTCATATGAGATTTAAACTATCTGGTCATACTTCATATAGAGGGTATCTCTGACACATTTTCTGTAGCATAGAACATCATTTTAATGATTACAGCATGTAGCCAGATGTCTTCCAAGGCTTATTTTGAATGTAATTCTAGTATGTGAATTTGTAAAACATGATTTATAAAAGCTGCAGTAGTCTTGCTGGGTAGTCAGAAGTTCGTCTCTGTAGAGGCACCTATATACATGTCTTTGCATATTTATGTTCTTATCAGCCAACATCGGGGATGTCTTTTTTTTTTTTTTTTAAGGTTTTATTTAATCATTTGAGAGAGAGAGAGAAAGAGAGCACAGCCAGGGGGAGGGGCAGAGAGAGAGGGAGAAGCAGGCTCCCTGCTGAGCAGGGATCCGGACATCCATATGGCAGCAGGGCAGGGCTGGATCTCAGGACCCAGGGATCATGACGTGAGCTTAAGGCAGCCGCTCAACCAACTGGGGATGTCTTTAATGAAAATTCAGAAAAAAGTAGAGTTTAAACTATTGATGATTACTATATAGAAACTCAGAAGTGTTTTGCTGAAAATAATACAATATTTATAATCTTGTACTGGAAGACTTTTGTTTCTGTTCTTTAAAATGTGGCAATATTAATCTGACTTTTCCTCCTGATTGGAAGCGAATCCTATATCTGATAAGGTACTTGTACCTAGAATATATAAAGAACTCTTTAACAGCATTTCACACTCACTGGGATTGCTATAATCAAGACAGATAATATAACAAGTGTGGGTGAGGATGTAGAGGAATTGGAGCTCTCATTCTCTGCTGGTGGGATTGTAAAATGGTGCAGCCACTTTGGAAAATAGTCTGACAGTTAAGAATAGAATTACCACATGACCCAGAAATTCCACCCATAGTTATATACCCAAGAGAAATGGAAACACATGTCCACATAAAAACTTGTACATGAATATTTCTTTTTTTTTTTAAAAAGGTTTTATTTATTAGAGAGAGAGAGCTAGTGCATGCACAAGCAAGGGAAGGGGCAGAGGGAGAGGTAGACCTCCCCACTGAGCAGGGAGCTGATTCGGGGCTTGATCCCAGGAACCTGAGATCATGACCTGAGCTGAAGGAAGCTGCTTAACTGACTGAGCCACTCAGGCACACTCCCCATTCCCCCACCCCCTTTTTAAAAGATTTTATATATTATTTGAGAGAGAGTAAAAACTTGTACATGAATATTTCTTTAACAGCATTATTCATAATAGTCAAAAGGTGGAAACAGCAAAAATGTCCATCAGCTGATGAATGAGTAAACAAATGTGGTATTTCCATACAATGGAATATTATATAACCTTGGAAGGAATGAAGCAGTGATATACGATACTACTAGGTGAATTTTGAAAATATTACACTATGTGAAAGAAGCCACTTAGAACCCAGGCTTTATGGTTCCACTTATATGAAATGTACAGAATAGGCAAATCTGTAAAGTCAGAAAGTAGATTAATAGTTGCTCAGGGCTGGGTAAGGGGATAATGGGATTTGGGGGTGATAACTAAAGGGTGTGAATTGTTGAAATATTCTAAAATTGATTGGTTGAATATATCTGTTAATATACTAAAAAACATTGAAGTATGTTAAATGGGCGAATTGAATGGTATATGAATTATAGTTAAAGAAAGTTATAACAAAAGTATAAATTGATGTTTACATGCTTTTGATTTTTTTATATATGTATTTCTTTATTTGATAAAAGAGAATGGGCCTATGGAACAGTTCTTTTGCAGCAGTCAGGCATACAGGATTCTTTGCAGTTCTAGGAAAGTACAACGTATTTCCTTTCCCCAACTTTTACTGATCTTGTCCCTAAGTCTGGAATGTTTTTCCACTGTTTAAAGTCTTATTCTCTGTGATGTACCAGCAATGCTGTTTTCTTCTATGAAGCCTTCCTTGATGAATCTATCTGGAAGACTTTTTCCTTGGTGCTCTCACAGAACTGATTGGTAGCTATTATCTTCTGAATGTTGATCAGAAGCATCTCTTAGATATTACTTAGTCTAAAGCCATCATTTTATAGCTGAGACCACCAACACACATGGAAGAAGAGTGCCCCGCTCAAAGTCACACAACTATTTAAAATATAATCAAGGTTTCAGTTCTTTACAGACTCCTGAAGCCAAGAGTGAAGTGCCTCCAACCCTCAAAAAATGAACAAGGAAAAAATGTCTATTTTCTACTTAATTTTGTCACCATAAAAGCATCTTCTTGCTTTGATATCCCTGCAGTTTCTAGCTTAATTGTGGGACTATAGGAGTTGATATTGGGAAGAAAGAAGGTCTCTCTGTGAGCCAGAAGTTGATGTTGGAAGAACAGGCCAGTTTAAAGCTTTATGCCAGATTTGGATTTCAACTCTGAAGATTCCTAACACACTTCCATCCTATTGCTAGTAAAGATGTGTGTGTTCTGTGTTGGTAGCCAAGTTTAAATGGTGGTTGTTTTCTGTATGAGAAAATACCTGTGATCTTTATAACTTCTCCCTTGCATAATGTCAGAGACATGATTTATGCATGACATAAAAGAGATAATAGTCAAGTGGAAAAAAGGGAATAGCATAGGCTTTATGGGAATTCATTTTTAATCCAATTAACCATACAGATTTTGAGAGAACAAATTGAATTTGAAGGCGTCTAGTTCTTGGACCTATAGTAATGAACTTGTTCTTTTCTGTGTCTCCAGAAGAGATGATGGGTAAAAAGTAAATAATACCTCTCTGCCTCATGGCCCTGCTATGAGAGTGCATTAGAAGCTGTGGAGGCTAAATTTCTGGAAGATGCAATATAGAGTTTATAAGAATTATGATCTTGCCTTTTCTCAACTTAGCTTAAAAATTATTGTTCTGTTTGTATGACATTCTTACTGTTGTACTAAGAGCCATAGGCAGTTAAAAAAATGGTACATGAGATGATCCCTCCACTCTCTTTTTCTTCTCCTGCCTGCTCTAATGTGCATCAGCAGGCTAGGGAAGTTGCTTCTTTTGGCATGAAGTGTGCTGTCCTCCAGTTTCTCTTCTTGCAAATGAAGGAAGAGGTATAAATCAGGCCAGTCCTGCTACTCCAATCTATCCTGTTTCAGAAAGCCCTGAATAAATCTAATTTTTAAATCTTATTTGAGCTAGTCATCATTGCACCTAATTTTCTCTGTCAGATAAACACAGACAGAAGTCTTAGATTGTCCAAACCTCCAATATATTATGCATGGCACAGGAAGATCCCTAGGCTAGAAATTCAAAGTGACAGGGGCAGAAGTACAACTTGAGAGAGGCAGACCCTGGAGAAGCCACTATAGCCATCCTTGACTTGTGTGTTGCAGGAACTAATATTATGGCCGTAACTGCATTTTAGGCATTGATTCTAGAATTAGACTATTACATCTGAGCTACAAAACTCAGCTGAATTCCAGAGGGGATACAGAGCAGGTGTGCTTGGCATTTTGTTCTATGAATGTTTGTCCTGTCATCGATTGGTAATGATAGATCAGGTGTTCCTAATTCTGTTCCTGTGTGTCTTATTTTTAACTTCATCTCACATCAAGGAAAACATGTTTGAAGGATAACTGCTGGCTTCATTGTCTCATCTGCAGATTCCTGAAGTTACCTCTTCTAAATACTGTGGGTTTCTAATTCTCCTTGGATTATTTAATCGAGTGCCCTGGTCCTGTTTGTGGATTTGTAGGAAGCCCCTCATAAGGGTGAAGGAAGGATAAGGACCCAGAGGCCCTTATAATAGAGGCTATGTCATCATCGTGGCTTGAAGTATAGAAACACCTCTGTGATTACTATAAGCCCTGAAGTTAAAGGGAATTTTTAAAAAAGTATTGAACCATAGGACTATCTCCAGGAATCAGATATTTTATTATTTTTTTAATTTTATTTTTAAATTTTATTATGTTAGGAATCAGATATTTTATTATTATTTTGGAAGGAATAAGACCAATTTGAAAATTGATTTGTGTCATACAGTAAGAAAAGTATTAGTAGGAGAAAGAATTTTGAAAAATGAAAGAAGAAACATGTATTGATATGGGAGGAGTGAATTTTACTTTGTGGAAAGGTTAGGTCACAAAGGAAAAACTAAGGAGATATCCCAAACCAAAAACATTTCCTGTAATTTCTTTTAAAACTGGGACCAGGAGAAAGGAGTATTTTAGTTGTGACTGTATTAGAAATGATAGCAGCAATAACTGAGGCACAAAGACACAGAACAGATGACAGGGGGCAAAACTCAGAAGGAAGCAAATGACTTCCTCAGACAAAAATCAGATCTAGATATTATGGAAAGACCCTCTTAAAGCTAAAACCAGGGGTTTAATAAAAGAAGCAAATTAGGAACCAGTCCTGAAAGACTGGAAGAGCTACTTTGAGCAGGTATGGACCAATCTGAGAGGGCATGGCAGGGAGGCCCAGAATCCAGTGTGGCTAGGACTATTAGGTGAGACTGAAGATGACGCGATTATTAAGATGGGGCAGCGGGCACCGTCTGTACTGTTAGGAAACATGCTCTTAGGACTCACGATTTCTGAGTCTGAGCCAGCAGTCTCAAGTTGGCTGTCTTTGGGCAACATTAGGCCCAGGAACGTATTTTGTTTTGCTGATAAGTTTTTAAAAATACTCATTTTCAAATGAGAAAATGGTGATTTCAAGTCAGACTGAATAAAACTTCCCAGGGATGGACACTCTGGCATCCCTGGAGCCCAGCACCTCCTAGTGCAGCAGTCAGCTGGAGCTGAGCGTGGATGTCCTTCCAGATGGCAGTTCTTCCCTCTGGCTAATGTCTCCACTTGCCCAGCTTCCCTCCTTTATGTCACCCACTTGGCTCTGCAGGCATTTGGATTTGTGACATCTGTTTAAAAGGAAGATAAAGGTTGGCGCCTGGGTGGCTCAGTTGGTTAAGTGACTGCCTTTAGCTCAGGTCATGATCCTGGAGTCCCGGGATCGAGTCCCGCATCGGGCTCCCTGCTCAGAGGGGAGTCTGCTTCTCCCTCTGACCCTGCCCCCCTTCATGCTCTCTTTCTCTATCTCATTCTCTCTCTCAAATAAATAAATAAAATCTTAAAAAAAAATAAAAATAAATAAAAAAAAAAATAAAAGGAAGATAAAGGTAAAATGAGACAAACTAAAGGAACCTGGCTGGCAAATAAGAGTATAGTCCAAACCTGGGCTAGATAATGGAGTGAGGGAAGATGTCATGGGGTAAAGTTAGCCCCCTCAGCCATGTAAAATCAGGACAGCTTTGGGTGAAGAAGAGATGCTCTTGGCAGACCCAGAAAACATTAATTTCATAGCTCTTATTAGGTAGATTGTCGTAAGACTGAATCCAGATATATGTCCAGAGATATGGGTAGATTATCACAATCCAGAATCCAGATATTTATGGTTGAAAAAAGAAATTTCAAAAAAAAAAAAAGAAAGAAAGAAAAGAAAAAAGAAATTTCAGGGATCACGCGTCAGGTGCTCAAATCACTGTAGATAAATGGTGGAACCATGTCAGCTGTGTGGCTATGAGGAATCGCCTGACCAGTGGCAAAGAATGGTGTGCCTTTTGTACAACTGTTCAAATGAAAAACAGATAAACCCTGGGGCTTGTCAAGACCAAACCAACCAAGAACATGCTTGTAGGACACTAGTATTTCTGGTTTACAGAATTTGAAGGAAATTGAGGGGTTGGCATTGCTGGAAGACAGTGCAACCGTAAGAGAAACAGTTTTGGTATGAAGGACCCCACAACTGAATACTGCAAGTGGTATTTTTGTTCTTTTTATTGTTATGTAGTAGAATTTTAAAAACTGAATTAAGGTATTTTAATAGTTGTAACAAATGGCCTTAACTGAAGTGAAGGACAGTTTCTTTAGGAAAGTAACTATACTGTGGAAAGTGAAGACATGGGAATATGATGTGTTCAGAGAGTAAAATGTTTGTGTCCTTCCCAAATTCAGCCCTTAATTGATACTATTAGGAGGTAGGAACTTTGGGAGGTGATCAGGTCATGAGCTGTGTAGCCCTCATGAAAGAGATTAGTGCCCTTATAAAAGAGAGGTCAGAGAGCTCCCTTTCCCCTTCCACCATGTGAGGACATAGTGAGGGAATGGCCATCTATGACACAGAAAGTGGATTCTCATCAGACACCAGATCTGCTGACACCTTGATCTTACTGGCCTCCAGAATTATGACAAATATTGTTTAAGCCACCCAATCTAAGGATGTTTTCTGCTACAGAAAATGAATGAATGAACTAAGACAAAATAAACTTGCATAAGAATAAACACAAATATAAAGATAGAAGACAACAGAGGTGATGGAGAAGAGTTAAAGATCGGAAAAGAGCCAATGAAGAAATGTGACCAGTGAAAAATTCCGAAGGTCAGGAAGTCCAAGAGACTTATAAGAACAAGCAACAACAATGACAACAACAAAAGGGAAAAGAACTCATAGCTATAGAGAAAAAACTGGTGGTGGCCAGAGGGGAGGGGGTAAGGGGAGGGCGAAATAGGTGAAGGGGATTAAGAGGTACAAACTTCCAGTTACAAAATAAATAAGTCATGGTTATGAAAAGTACAGCATAAGGAATTTAGTCAATAATATTATAGTAACTTTGTATGGTGACAGATGGTGGCTATACTTATCATGGTGAGCATTTCCTAATGTATATAATTGTAGAAACACTATGTTGTATATCTGAAACTAATAAAATGTAATATGTCAACTGTACTTAAGTTAAAAAAAAAAGGATGTTCAGTGTCCATTACTATTTTTAATTATATGTGTGGTAACCTCCCTCACATCCAGAACCTTCATGAAAATCTACTTACCATGGAAATGCCATGTTTTTTTTGAGGGGGAGAAAAGAAAAACAGCTGAGTTCCATGTCTGGAGCAGAGGAAAGAAAATGCTTATAGGAGATGAGATAAAAGCAAAATGAACTGAGATCAAGAGTCTGGCAAGAAAAAGAATTTGAAGCTAGATGTGACCATGAGAACATGAGACTGGTATTTTGTAGAAATCTTGGAGAAAGCTAGGCATATCCTGCAGGATGTGGAATAGGGGCTCAAGCCAATTTCATTTAAATCTCAAAAGATCAAATGACCTTAGGTGACATCGCATTACAACTTAAGTTTGCCCAATGCAGAATACCTGATGCTCATGGAGTTTTCTTTCCTTTTAATAAACTTCCTGCTGATCCAATAATAAGCTGGCCAATGCAATGCTGAGACCACCTTGGAACACCACCTCCTGGTGTGAATGTGGGAAGAGGCACTTGAAGGGGCTGCTGATTCTGGACTGATGGTTTTCCATTTGGAATCCTGGTTCCAAGTTATAGTCCCATTAGAAGGATCCCCAAGGAGTAGACAAATGTGCTCTAGTATTCAGTCACCTGTTGGCAGACTCCATATAAAAGTGAAACAAGGAGCCTTCAGAATAACCAAGTTTATGGTAGTTGGCTGGAATAGGGTCTGAGAAAATAAATATCGCCTTCTTCCTTGGAATGTGCAATTCCTGTGTGCCAGTTGATGAGACTGAAGAAATTCTTGTATGTGAAACATTCTTCTGCTGAAATCTCAGTGGTAAATCAAGAGGATATGTGTTTGTGGAGACTAAAATCTTCAGTTACTTTGCAGGGACCAATGGGACCAGGATAGATAAGTCTAGTAGAAAACTTGATTAAAATAACTAAGGAGTTTTCTTCTGTGAGATATTATTTAAGCATATTCAACTAATTTATTGAGGATATTACTTTAAAAACCTTTAAAAATTATATAGTTCATTCCACTTAGCAACAGAGTCTCTCAAGAGAAAAGGGGGATGAAATGAAATCAAACTTGGCTGAGGTTAAGTCTTCGTTTAGAACTTGACTTTTCTGTGTCCTTTCTTTTTTCTTAATAGTATAGAGTGGCATAAATTTTATCTCCTTACGGTAGTTCTTGCATATGCTGTTTGGTAGTGGTAAAATTAATTTATAGTAAGATAAGGTTTCTGAATATTGAATGAGCCAAACTTGATGTACCTTTAAAATTTGGCTCGGGGCAGGTCCAGGAAGATTTTAAAATTCAGCAGTAGTTGCTATTCAGAAGGTTGTTCTAGTACCATTGCCAGTAAAAACTCGAAGTAAAAGGTCTAATGTATCACACATTGGATTTGAAAAACTATGTTGGTAACAAGGCAATTCTGGCTCTGTCTCTCTCTCTCTACACACACACACACACACACACACACACACACACACACTTCAGAAGTGTCCCAAATTGCTATTGACTGTGCTGATGTCCTGAGCAAACAGGATCCGTGAAGGCAGGAATGTCTCTACATCCTCATCATCGCCTTTGCAAACACACATGAAAAAATTAATTAAAATGATTAATTCATGCATGAATTATTTGACACTTTCCTTTCTCATAAGTGAAGTGTAACCCATTTGGGGAGGTACAGTTCAAGCTAAGAAAGGCAGAAGGAAAGGAAGGAAGGCAGAAGGAAAGGAAGGAAGGCTTGAAAGTTGGATTCAGAAAGTACTGTGTTGAAGCTAACACCTAGTGATATAACTCTAAGAATCGGCTGCCAATGAGATGAAATATGACATCATGGGGGTAGGAATAGCAGGAGCCTCAGCTCCACTGTGCCAGGTTCGTCTGATTGTTACTTTGGTGGTTTCTTCCATGTTGACTCTTTAAAGGACTGTCACATTGATGGCCCCTCTGAGGGCTAAAAGTGACATTAATAATAGCTACCATAACCTGAGTACCTATTACGTGCCAGTCTCATGCTAAGCACTTTAAAAAAGTTCTGTAACTGAATTCTTACTGCCCTGTGGGGGCAGATATCCTTATTCCTGTTTCATAGATAGATGAATAATGAGCTAGATGAAATAATAATTTTCCTTATTGGTTGGTATAATTGAAAGATAATGAGCTTAGAATAATTAAGACCCATATTTATCTTTCACTTGACCTGGGATGTAGGAGAAATCGCACATTGTAAATTTATGTAGGGAGAATCTTTGTTGAATGTGAACTTAATCGTGAATGTTTCTACATGAAAAGGAAGACTGAGTTTTTCTAAAGAACAAATTGGAGTCAGTATGTTTTATGTGGTACATGCAAGGGTCAGAGCAGGTACTCTCTGCGTTCTACTTTCTTCTCCCTAGAGTCAGACTTAGTTTTCTCAGCTTAGTGTAAGGAGCATCGGACTGGAAAGAGCCTGGGGTTTTTACTGAAACATACCTGAGATTTAAGCCTTGCTTTAATACTTAGTTACTGTAAAGAGTTCCAGTTGTTTCAGCCATCACAAACTCATAGGTAGACATGGGTATTTAATGTAGATTAAAGATAATATATACAAAATTCTTGTTATATGGTAAACATTCTATACATGGAAGCTATTTTAGGTTTGGTTTACCTCAGTAGTTAGGGAAGTTTTCCAAAGACCATCATTGTCCAGTGTGGTGGAATTAGAATGCATTTGCTTTAACCATTCATTATTGGTCAATACTCTATAATAAATTTATCTATGAGCTTCTTGATTCTACCTTTGTTCATCCTTTAGCCGGTATCTGTGCTTGGGGTAATCAATTCTTTGTATTTTTACCTAATCTGTTAGATGTGCTTCCTATTACTGTGCCAAAACTAGACTATGAATCCTAGAATTTCAGGATTTGATGCCAAATCTGTATGAGCTAGTGTAGTTTTGTAACTCTTTCCTTTCTACTGTCATCTGTGTTGATCCCTAACATTTAGTCTGTTCTTGAGAATACTTCTCAGGATGTCTTTTCCTTTTCTGCCAGGAGGTCTTTCTTTATGAGATCAAGGACAACATGGGGTTTAATCACTAACATCCATGCCAACTCTTGCTTCTCCATGTTTCCATCACTTGAAGTTTGTTTACTGGTTTTATTAAAACTATCTTGTTACTGTTTGATTTGATTTAAAATCTAGATGGTCCTGTGGTAACCAAACAGCTTTCCAAATTTCTACTTAAACATACCCGGACAATTTTATTGGAAAATAGCCTTTGAATGTTTAGTTATGATCTAGGTTTCTGGAGTCTTTTCAGTTGTATTCATATAAAATGGAGTTCTAGTACACAGACTTTTATGAGATATAATGTGAAAATGGGCATTAAGTACTTGATGTCAACTCAGCATATTGTAACACCTCCCTTTATTTGTCATAGTCAAAAGTTGATCTGTTTCACATGGTAAGTGCCAATACTTTAAAATGTTAACTCTTAAATGGAAATAAATCTAAAGTGCATCATGCTCTTACATATTTTTTAAATAGTTTTTTTCCTGATTATAAAACTAATGGATATATATTGTAAACAGTTTAAAGTAAAAAGAGGCATATAAAAAAGTAAAAGTCACTCACCACCCACCTCATGGATATTATACTTTGCTGTCCAACATTCTGTACATTTCTCTATGCATTCAAATATTTTTTTAAAGATTTTATTTATTTGAGAGAAAGAGAGACAGAGAGAGCACGAGAGAGAGCTCACAAGCAGGGGGATGGGGCAGAGGGAGAGGGAGAAGCAGACTCCCCTCTGAGCAGGGAGTCCAATGCAGGGACTCAATCCCAGGACCCTGGGATCATGACCTGAGCTGAAGGCAGATGCTTAACCGACTGAGCCATCCAGGTGCCCTGCATTCAGATATTTTAAAAAGAGGGTCTTAAATATACATTTTTTTAAATCTATTTTTATTGGCTTTTTGATGTATAATTACATACAATAAAATTTATCAATTTTTAAATGTACGGTTCTTTGAGTTTTGTCAAATGCACACTCTTGTAACTACCACCATAATCATGATATAGGACATTTTTATCATCCCAGAATATTTCTCAAATCCATTTGCAATTAACCACCCCCCAATCCCTCCATGCAACAACTGATCTGTTTTCTCCTCCTCCTCTTCTCACCCTCGACCTCCCTCCTCCTTATTTTATTTAAGTATAGTTGATACACAATGTTACATTGGTTTCAGGTATACAACATAGTGATTCAGCAACTCAATGCATTATGCTCTGCTCACCAAAAGTATAGCTACCATCTATCACTATGCAACATTATTACAATTCCATTGACTATGTTCCCTGTGATGTAACTTTTGTTCCTGTGATTTATTCATTCCATAACTGGAGGCCTGTATCTCCCACTCCGCTTCACCTGTTTTGCCCATTCCCCACCACCCTCCCCTCTGGCAGCCATCACTTTGTTCTCTGTATTTATGGGTCTATTTCTGCTTTTGTTTGTTCATTTGTTTTGTCTTTTAGATTCCATATATAAGTGAGATCATATGGTATTTGTCTTTCTTTGACTTATTTCACTTAGGATAATACCTTCTAGGTTCATCCATGTTGTCACAAATGGCAAGATCTCGTATTTTTTTATGGCTGAGTTATATTCCATTGTATATATATATATACACCACATCTTTATTCATTTATCGATAGACACTTCGGCTGATTCCATATCTTGGCTATTGTTAATAATGTTGCAGTAAACATAAGGATGCATATATCTTTTCAAATTAGTGTTTTTGGTGGGGCTTTTTTTTGGGGGGGGGGAATACCCAGTACTAAAATTATTGAATCATAGGATATTTCTATTTTTAATTGTTTGAGGAACCTCTGTACTGTTTTCGACAGTGGCTGTACCAATTTGCATTCCCACCGACAGTGCATGAGGATTCCTTTTTCTCCACATCCTTGCCAACACTTGTTATTTTTTATCTTTTTGAGTCTAGCCCTTCTGACAGGTGTAAGGTGATATCTCATTGTGGTTTTGATTTGCATTTCCCTGAAGGTTAGTGATGTTGATTAGTTGGATTATTTGGGTTTTTTTGGTATTGAGTTGTATAAGTTTTTTATATATTTTGGATATTAACCCCTTATTAGATACATCATATGTAAACATGTTCTCCCAATCAGTAGGTTGCCTTTTTCTTTCTTTGTTGGTTTCCTTTGCTGTGCAGAAGCTTTTTATTTTCATGTAGTCCCAGTAATTTATTTTTGCAGCTGATCTGTTTTCTTAATTTCCTTTTTGGATTGTTCATTGTTGGCATATAGAAGCATTTGATTTTTGTGTGCTGATTTTGTATCCTGCAACTTTCCTGAATTCATTTATTGGTATATTTTCTCTTTTTTAATGTATTCTTTGGGATTTTCTCTATATAGGATCATGTCATCTGTGACTAGAGATAGTTTCACTTCTTTTTTCCAATTGAGATACTTTTTCCCCCCTTGCCTAATTGCTGTGACTAGAACTTCCACTACACTGTTGAAAAGCAGTGGTGAAAGCAGCATTCTTGCCTTGTTCCTGATCTTATGGGGGAACGTTTTCAGTCCATCACCATTAAGTATGATGTTACCTATAGTTTTTCATAAATATCATTTATCATGTTGAGGAATTTTCATTCTATTCCTAGTTTTCTGAGTGTTTTTCTTATGATGAAATGGTGTTAGATTTTGTCACATGATTTTTCTGCCTCAGTTGAGATCATCATATGGTTTGTTTCATTCCTTCCATTAATGTGATGTATTAAATTGATTTTTTCATGTTGGACTACCCTTACATTCCTGAGATAAACCTCACTTAGTAATGGTGTATAATCCTTTCAGTATGATTTTAGGTTTAGATTGCTAATATTTTGTTCAGGATTTCTACATTGATAATCATAGGTTATTAGTCTTTAGTTTTCTTTTCTGGTGGTTTCTTTGTCTGGCTTTGGTATCAGTGTAATGCTGGCCTTATAGAATGAGTTAAGAACTTTCCCATCCTCTTTCACTGAGTGGAAGACCTTGGGGAGATTCAGTGTTAATTCTTCTTCAGATGTTTGGTAGAATTTACCAGAGAAGCCATCCTTTCTTTATAGTGAGTTTGGTTTTTTGTTTTTGTTTTGAGAGAGAGAGAAGCACTGAAGCGTGAGCGGGGTTGGGGGCTTGGGGGTGGGGAAGGGGCAGAGAGAGAGAGAGAGAATCTTAAGTAGGCTCCACGCTCAGCACAGAGCCCCACACGGAACTCGATCTCACAACCCTGAGATCATGACCTGTGCCAAAATCAAGAGTCGGATGCTTAACAGGCTGAGCCACTCAGGTGCCCCTATAGTGAGGTTTTTGATTGCTGATTTAATCTCTTTACTTACTATAGGTCTGTTCACTTTTTAAATTTTTTCTTGAGTCATTATTGGTAATAGGTGTGTTTCTGGAAAATTTTCTCTTTCATATAAGTTATCTAATTTGTTGGCACACAATTATTTGTATTCTTTTGTAACCCTTTTTTGCTTCTGTGATGTTGGTAGTAATGTCTCCATTTTCATTTCTGATTTTAGTTACTTGTGTCTTCTCTCTTTTTCTTAATTTTGTTGATCTTTTCAAAGAACTGACTTTTAGTTTTGTGATTCTTTCTATTGTTTTGTTATTTGTTTCATTAATCTCTTCTCTACTTTTTATTATTTCTTCCCTCTGCTACGTTTTGGTTTGCTCTTCTTTTTCTTGTCTCTTAAGGAATAAAGCTATGATCAGCTGACAGAGGAAGAGAAAAACCAAGCCTGGTTTATATATAGTTCTGCATGATATTCAGGCACCACCCTAAAGTAAAGAACTGCAGTACTCTCTGCACATCCCTGGTGAAGGGAAATCCTCCCATTGGGCGGAACTTTGAGTAGTGATCCTGGTTATTCACTTTGCTTGGAAGGAGAAATGGCCAGACATGCAATTATAATATGATTCATGGGTTGTGGCCAATGATTTGGCTGGATGGTCAGGGGCTTGGAGGAAACATGAATGGAAAACTGGCAACAATGAAATTTGGGGAAGAGGTATGTGGATAAATCTCTCTGAATGAGCAAAAAATATGAAGATATCTGTGTTCCATGTGAATGCTCACCAGAGGTTAACCTCATCAGAGAAGGGTTTTAATAATTAAATGTATAGGATAACTTCTTCTGTGGATACCAGTCAGCCTCTTTCTTCAGGCACCCCTGTTATTGCCTAATGGACTTACGAACAAAGTGGCCATGGTGGCAAGGATGGAGGTTATGCGTAGGCTCAACAACATGGACTTCTACTCATCAAGGCTAGCCTAGCTATGGCCACCCCCCAGTGGTGAGACCAGTGAGACCAGTACTGAGCCCCTGATATGGCAATATCCCCAAGGGTAGATCAACAAGCTTCCTGGTGGCAGGTGGATTACACTGGACTCTTTCCATCATGGAAGAGGCAGTATTTTGTCCTTAATGGAATAGATACTGAATATGCATTTGCTTTCCTTATAAGCAATGCTTCTAACAAGACTACCATTGGTGGACTTACAGAATGGCTTATCTATCATCATGCTATTTCTCACAACCTTGCTTAGATCCAGGAACTTACTTAAGAGCAAAAGAAGTGTGGCAGTGAACTTATACTCATGGAATTCTGTGGTCTTACCATGTTTCCACCATCCTGAAGCAGCTGGCTTCGTAAGGTAGTGGAATGGCCTTTTGAAGACTCCGTTACAGTGCAAACTAGGTGGCAAAACCTTTTAGGTTTGGGACAGGGTTCTCTAGAAAGCTGTATATGCTCTGAGTCAGCATCCAGTACATGGTGATATTTCTCCCCTAACCAGAATTCATGGGTCTAGGAATCAGGGGTTGAAAATGGGAGTGGCATCCCTCACTTTCAACCCTAGTTACTTACTAGGATAATCTTTGCTTCCTGTTCTCATGACCTTATGCTCTGTTGGCCTAGAGGTCTTAGTTCCAAAGGGAGAAATGCTTCAACCAGGATATACAACAATGATTCAATTGGACTGGAAGGTAAGACTGCTGCTTAGCCACTTTGGGCTACTCATGCCACTGAATAAACAGACGAAAAGGTAGTTACTGTGGTGGTTGGGATGATTGATCCTGACTACCAAGGAGAAATTAGAGTACTACTCTATAATGGAGGTCAGGAAAAGTATTTCTGGAATACAGGTGACCGCTTAGGGTGTGTCTAGTATTACCACGGCCCGTGAGTAAGGTCAATGGAAAAATGCAACAGTCTAATCCATTCAGGAATTGAAGGGTTAGGTCACCTCACCATGTAAAGAATCATGAAACAAATGAACAAACAAAGCCAGCGAAGGTTTACTGAAGGCAAAGGGAATACAGAATGGGTAGTGGAAAAAGTTAGCTATAAATACCAGCTATAACCATGTGACCAGTAACAGAAATGAAAACTGTATTTGTCATGAGTATTCCATATTCCTCCGTATTTTGTTATGAATATGTTTGCCTGTGTATATAGCAAATATATTTGTTTTCTTCCCCCTCTTATTCCCTTATTATATAACATAAAATATACTTACTTTATATCATAGCATTTAAATATTGTTTATTATGCATCATTGTATTTGAGTTACAGATTTCAGAGAGAAGAATAAGCGTCACTCAAGGACTTTTCCTCTTCTTTGGAAGGTGTTAGTGTGTTTCTGTTGTATGCAGGATAGTTGTATCACGTTAGGAGGAATTAAGACCTTGTTATTGTCTTTATTTGGAGATTAAATATGATTTAAGGAGATATGTATAGGTGACAGGTTGACAAGGATTGGATTTGTGATGGTTAATTTTGTTTCAAATAAATGCTCAGATATTTGGTTAAACACTATTTCCGCATATGGCTATGAGGGTGGTTCTGGATAAAATTAGCATTTGAATTGGTAGATGAGTAAAGCATATTGCCTTCCGGAATGTGGGTGGGCTTCACTTAATCCACTGAAGGCTTGAATAGAATTAAAAGCTGAGTAAGAAGGAATTATTTCTCTCTGCTTGTTTTTGAGTTGGGATATCAGTCTTCTCCTGCCCTCAGACTTGGACTTGGACTGGAACTTAAAATACTGGTTTTTCTGTTTCTTAGGCTCTCAGACTCAGACAAAACTAGAACATTGACTCTCTTGGGTCTCCAGTTTGCTAACTACAAATCTTAGCCTCCATTATTGTGAAAATTCCTTATAGTGAGTCTCTTAATATGTAGAGAGAAACAAAACAATATGTAGACATTTATACATCTATAAAGCTAGATGTAGATCTAGGTTCACATATCTCATAATGGTTCTATTTCTCTAGAGAACCAGACTAGCACACTTACTGAAACATGGATAAAACTTGAAAATATTATGCTAAGAGCAAGAAGATATTTACAAAAGGTCACATATTATATGATTCCATTTATATGAAATGTCCAGAATAGGCAAATCCGTAAATAGGAAGTAGATTAGTTGTTTCCTAGAACTTGGGAGGTTGAGGGTGAATGGGTAATGATTGGCAGTGAATATGGTGTTTCTTTTGTTAGTGATGAAAATGTTTAAAATTGATTGTGGTGTGGGGCGCCTGGGTGACTCAGTCGTTAAGCGTCTGCCTTCGGCTCAGGTCATGATCTCAGGGTCCTGGGATCGAGCCCCGCATCAGGCTCCCTGCTCCGCGGGAAACCTGCTTCTCCCTCTCCCACTCCCCCTGCTTGTGTTCCCTCTCTCTCTGTGTCTCCTCTGTCAGATAAATAAGTAAAATCTTTAAAAAAACAAACAAACAAACAAAAAAAATTGATTGTGGTGTTGCATAATTGTGTGCATATAGTAAATACCATTGAATTGTACACTTTGTATTATATGGCATATGAATTATATCTCAATGATTGTTATATAAAAAAATCACTTGGCTATTTACTTATGGATGTGTATCTTGATTGTCTATTTATTCCATCCATTTCTGTCTTTATGCCAATACCACATTGTCTTGATTACTGTAACCCTATAGTAAATATAATCAGGGAATGCAAATTATCCATTACTTTTCTTCTTTTTCAAACTGCTTTGGCTATTCTACATTCTTTGCATTTCCTTGTGAATTTTAGAGTAGGCTTATCAAATTCCATAGAAGGAGCTACTGGAATTTGATTGGGATTGCATTGAGTCTATACATCTTAGAGTAATTCTTTATTTATTTACATATTCTTTCATTTCTCTCATCAGTTATATTTTTTTAGTTGTATGACTAAGTATTTCATTTTTTTATTACTGTTGTAATTGCTGTTTTATCACCTTTGTTCATGAAAGTTATATTCACCAGATATAGAATACTAAGTTGGCTTTTTTTTTTTTTTAACTTTCAATATTTTAAAGATGTTTTCTCATTGTCTTCTGGCATGCTTAGTTTTTTTTTTTTAAGATTTTACTTATTTATTTGACACAGAGAGAGAGAGAGAGGCAGGCAGAGGGAGAGGGAGAAGCAGGTTCCCTGCTGAGCAGAGAGCCCGACATGGGGCTCCATCCATCCCAGGACCCTGGGATCATGACCTGAGTCGAAGGCAGACGCTCAAACGACTGAGCCACCCAGGTGCCCCTGGCATCCTTAGTTTTTGACAAAGAAATATGTGGTAGGTAATTCTTGTCTGTGGTCCTCTGCGTGTAATGTGTTTTTACCCTAGATAATTTTAAGATTTTTCTCCTTATCATTGGTTTTGAGCAATTTGATTATGAAGTGCCATTGTATGGTCCATGGGTTCATTGAGTTTTTTGGATTTGTGTGTTTAGAGTTTTCATCAAATTTGGGAAAAAATTTGGCCATTATTCCTTCTAATATTTTTTTTTCCCTCTTCTTTTTGCCATGCTTTCACTTGACTGGGGTTCCAGTTCCACATGTGTGATAGCATTTCTTTCTCTTTTTTCTCTGATTTTGATTATTTTTGGGGGGAATGACTTCAGGTTTGCTTTTTTCATCTTCAGTGTTTAATGAGCTGTTGATCCTATCCAGTGTATTTTTTAAATAGGCTTAGCTTTTTCAGAATAATTTTAGATATACAGAAAATTTGTGAGGATAGTACAGAAAGTTCCCATATACCCCAAATCCAGTTTCCCCTGTTACTAACATTTTATATTTATATGGTACATTTGTTACAATAATGAACCAATACTGATACATTCTTATTAACTAAGGTCGAATAAAGGTCGATACTTTACTCGGGTTTTTTCACCTTACCTACTGTCTTTTTTTTGTTCCGGAATACCATCTGAGATACCACATTACATTTATTTGTCATGTACTCTTAGGCTTCTGTTGGCTGTGATAATTTCTCAGATTTTGCTCGTTTTTGATGATCTTGATGGCTTTAAGGAGTACTGGGTGGGTATTTTGTATGATTCCCCTCTATTGGAATTTTTCTGATGTTGTTCTCCTGATTACATTGGGGTTATGGGTTTTGGGGAAGAAGCCCACAGAGAAAAAGTGTTGTTTTTATCATATCATATCAAGAATACATTCTATAACATGCTTTATCACTGTTCATGTTGAACCTTGACCACCTTACTGAGATAGTATTTGTCAGGTTTCTTCACAGTAAAGTTGGTCTTTTTTATTCCTTTTCCATATTGTACTTTTTTTTTTTTTAAGATTTTATTTTATTTATTTAACAGAGAGAGACACAGCGAGAGAGGGAACACAAGCAGGGGGAGTGGGAGAGGGAGAAGCAGGCTTCCCGCTGAGCAGGGAGCCCGATGCGGGGCTCGATCCCAGGACCCTGAGATCATGACCTGAGCCGAAGGCAGACGCTTAACCATCTGAGCCACCCAGGCGCCCCTTCCATATTGTACTTTTTAAGAATGTCACTATGTGCAGCCCACATTTAAGCATTGAGGAGTTATGCTCCCTTTCCTTGAGGTAGAGTATCTATATAAATTATTTGGAACTTTTTGTGCTTGTTGAAGATTTGTCTGTCCCCCCCACCCCATTTATTTATTTATTCAGTTGTTTATTTATATCAGTATGGGCTCATGGATATTCATTTATTATAATCAATACTGCTTAATTAATTTTGTTCCTCAAATTATTCCTGCTTTAGCCATTGGGAGCTCCTTCAGTTGGCTCCTGTATCCCTTTCATGTAGTCCCATCAGTATTGTTGTTCTTGTTTTTCTTCCTCCTTCCATACTTTCTGGCACTGCAGGATGCTTGGACTCATTTTGCATAGTTCCTACTCCACTCATAGAACCAGCGATTTCTGCAAGGAGCCCTAGTTCCTTTTGTTGAAGAATGCTATAAGAAATATGGTTGAAAATATTTTTAATTTATTTTTTAAAATATTTTATTTATTTATTTGAGAGAGAGAGAGAGAGAGCGCACACAAGCGGGTAGGGTCAGAGGGAGAAGCAGACTCCCTGCCGAGCAGGGAGCATGATGCGGAACTCAATCCCGGGGCTCCGGGATCATGACCTGAGCCGAAGGCAGTTGCTTAATGACTGAGCCACCCAGGCATCCAAAATATTTTTAATTTAGATGTATTTTTCATCTCTAGGGGTACCCTTTGGGTTCTTTTTATATTTCACATTTTTTTTTTCTAATCATGATCATTCTTTTCTATACTCTTGAACAAATAGAATGTCTTTGTAACAGGTGTTTTATCTCATGTATTATGAGGTCTGTCTACTCTGGCTTGGGGGGATATGCACTATTCTCTACCGTGCATGGATTCTGAGAATTGTTGGTCTCTTCCATCCCAATATTTCTTCTCTGTATCTTTGGAAGTTCTGTCTCATATGTGCGCAGATTAGTAATCAGTCAAAGCCCCGAGGGACCCCGCTGCAGAACTCCAGTGCTCTTTTCATGCACCTCTCTTTTCCCTTATTGGCCACCTTGACTTCTGTCCTTTCTTCTCTCCATCAGTGAGATCATGGGCTCTCTTGGGGTTCCTCCTACCTGATGCAGTTTGGAAACTGCCTTCAAGCATTAAATTGAGACATTTCTAAACTCACTGTGCTTATTCCCAACCTCTCAAGGATTACAGTACTATGATGCCAGTTGTCCAGTATATGAAAGCCTTGTTTCATGTGTTTTGTTGAATATTCTTTTTGCTTTTTGTGAAAGACTAAATCTAGACCTTGTTACTCTATATTCACTGGGAGAGAAAGTCAATAAACTATTTTAAATATAAATGCAAATTATGAGCACTTTCCATGCCATTAAATATTCTTGTGAAATACGATTTTAATTATTGCATATATTTCCATCAGACACCTGGTTCAGCTGTTTTCTCATTTGAACCTTAGCCTTTGAACTTTGGTTATGGTGTTTTTCATAAGCAAAAATTCATATGGTAGACAAATATAACAGTCTTTATTTAATGGATTTTGCATTTGTGATTAGAAAAGCAAGATAAATATTTGCCTGTTCCTTTTATTCAGGTTAGTCTGTAATTTTATTTTTTACATAAAATTCATTAATCCATCTGGGATTTATTTTTATATATGATGTGAGGTGATGATCTATATTTCTTTTCTCCAAAGTAATAAAAACATGAGACTATAGAGAGAAACATTAAGTAGATAAAAACCACACCCAATTCCTATTTCTCTCTCCTCCCCTTCTGGGACTCCAGTAAGATGCACTTTAGATAGTTTTTCCTTATTCCCCATGTTTTTTTGTTTTTTAATTTATTTATTTATTTTCGAGAGACAGAGAGTGTGTGGGGGGAGGGGGAGGGGCAGCGGGAGAGAGAGAGAGAAACTTCAGCAGACTCTGTGCTGAGCATGGAGCCCAATGTGGGGCTCAATTTCATGATCCTGAGATCACGACCTGAACTGAAACTAAGAGTCAGATGCCGACCAATTGAATTACCCAGGTGCCTCCTTATGTCTTTTACATACATATATATGTGTGTGTGTGTGTAATTTTCTTTTTCTCTGTGTTCTTTGATCTAGGCTCTTTTTTTTTGCTGATCTATTTTCCGTTTTGCTAATTTTCTTTAAAGATTTTACTTATTTATTTTAAAGAGAGATCGAGAGCATGAGCAAGGGGAGGGGCATGGGGAGAGAGAAAATCTCAAGCGGACTCTGTGGTGAGGGCAGAGCCTGATATGGGCCCGATCCCACAACCCTGAGATCATGACCTTAGCTGAAATCAAGAGTAGGACGCTTAACTGACTGAGCCACCCAAGAGCCCCACCATTTTACTAATCTTTAATTCTGCTCTATCTCATCAACTCTTGAACCCATCTATTGAATTGTATATTTATTGTTGCCTTTTCCCCCTCTACAGTTACAAGAAAATTTGGTTCATTTTTCAGGTAATTCAGTTCTCCAGTGAATTCTTCATCTTACTGTCTGTTTTTTTGAACATTATTAATCATAGTTATTATAAAGCAGAAATCTTGACAACTCAGAAATCTGGATCACCAAAATGCCTATTTTATATATATATATATTTTTTTCCCCCCTTCTCCTTAACATATGGTCATTTAGTCTTTTTATTGGCATTCTTGGTGATTTGGGAGTAAATGCTGGACTTTTTACATTAAAAAGTATAGAGGCTCTAGATTAATTTCCCCTAAGTGTATTTGATTTTCTAATAGCGGAAAAAATTGATCTAGGAAGATCACCTTTATCCAGTTAGGTACTGAGACTATTCAAGGCTTTGTTTCATGTTTTGTGAAGACTATTTCCTGTTCCTTCACTTATAGAGCATAGCCCTGCAGGGTTTGAATGAACACTTAGAGTGCTAACAGGGTCCCTCCTCCCTTGGCCACTCCTGAGCTCTTTATTCTGGTCTCCTAAATCCTACATGATCTGGCTCTGCTTACCCCTCTACCATGTCTTACACTGTTCTCCCTCTCTACTCCTTTAGCTCTAATCTTACCATTCCTTCATTGTTGTTGCTTAAGCAAAGCCTTAGATTTGTTGTAAAAACTCTCTGTTCTGCCCATCATGCTTTTCATCAAGCCTGCATGCTTCCCACTCACTCAGGTCCCAGGTTAAATGTCACATCTGCAGAGCACTCCTACCCCCAGCATTTTCTATCTCATCAACCTTTTTACTTTCTTCAGGGCATTTAAAATCATGTGATCTTTTTTCCTGTTTGTTATTTGTGTACTTTTCTGTATCTTCACTGATGTAGAAGGTAAATTCCACAAAAACAGGGACCTTGTCTGTATTGTTTGCTGCTTTATTCCCAGCATCTAGAACTGTCCTATCCAATACAGTAGCTACTTGCCATATATGGCTATTGAGCACTTGGAATATGGCTAGTCCAAATTTGGGATGTAAGGGTAAAATCCATATCAGGTTTTGGAGACTTCATATACACAAAAATAATGTAAAATATGTGAATTGCTTTTATTTTGATTTTGTTGAAATTATAAAATTTGGGATATATTAGGTTAAATAAAATGTGTCATTGAAATTAATTTCACCTATTTTTCCAAAGTGAGGTGAATACAAATTTTAAAATATAATGTGGCACACATTTGTGATTGGTATTCATTTCTTTTTTTTTTTTATTCTTATGTTAATCCCCATACATTACATCATTAGTTTTAGATGTAGATTGGCATTCATTTCTATTGGACAAAATTGACCTGTGATAATCACTGGCCTGGGAAGAGTCATCCTTTTTATTTAATCTTTTCCCTATCTTCCTTCTTCCTCCCTCCCTTCTTCCCTCTCTCCTTCCCTCCCTCCTTTTCTTTCTTTCTCTCTCTCTTTCAAGATTTATTTATTTATAAGAGAGAGAGAGAGATGGGGTAGGGGCGGAGAGAGAGAGAAAAAAAATCTTAAGCAGATTCCTCACTGAGCACAGAGCCCAATGCAGGGCTCAGTCTCTCACAACCCTGAGATCATGACCTGAGTGAAATCAAGAGTCGGACACTTAACTGACTGAGCCACCCAGGCACCCCTTCCCTATTTTCTTAATATCACAAACAGAAAATATACAATAATTTCTTGTTGGTCCAAATTTCCAAAATATTATTTAAAAATGATCACTATTGAGGATATAGGTTTGTTTTTACTGCTTTTATTTATTTAATTTTTAAAGATTTATTTATTTATTTATTTTTAGAGAGAGGCAGAGAGAGAACATGAGTAGGGGGAGGGGCAGAGGGAGAGAGAGAATCTCATGAAGACCCTGCGCTGAGCCTGGAGCCCAACTCAGAACTTCATCCCATGACCCCAAAGATCATGGCCTGAGCCGAAATCAAGAGTCAGACGCTTAACTAACCGAACCACCCAGGCACCCCTGTTTTTACTACTTTAAAAGGCCTTAGACTTCAGTGCTTTTATTTGGTGATTTGTTTAAAAATTTTTTTTTTTTTTTAGATTTTTAAAAAATTTATTTATTTGACAGAGAGAGACACAGTGAGAGAGGGAACACAAGCAGGGGGGAGTGGGAGAGGGAGAAGCAGGCCTCCCGCCCAGCAGGGAGCCCAATGCGGGGCTCAATCCCAGTACCCTGGGATCACAAACTGAGCCGAAGGCAGATGCTTAACGACTGAGCCACCCAGGCGGCCCTGTTTAAATTTTTTTCAATAATTGTTTAGTTTTTCTACATTTTTCCTATTTTAGAGTACTAACCCTCACTTTTTTCAGTGCAAACTTCTCTTGAAATTATGCCCTTTCTAAATGTTATCATTAACCTCCCATGTGTTACAAAAAACAAAAACATCTAAAAACAGAAGTGTTTGGGCTTTTGTATCTTAATAAGAACAACTAGGCATTAAGTGAAGATGAAATTCTACGGAAGTGCTTGAAACTTTATGATATCTGTTTTGGATGGCTAGAGGTCATTTGATCTTTTATGTTGTTGAAACTTTTGGCCTTTGTTTTTTAGATAGTATATCAGTAGGCTAAGACCCCTAAAATATTTCTTGGTCAGAAAGCTGTAACTTTTTTTTAAGAACAAGAAGAGTGATGAAAATGGAGGGAGAATTCTTAAATAAGATATAGTGTAACAATTCTTTTATTCCTAATGAGACCATTCCTTTTAGGATATGAACCTGTTTTTGGATTTTCTTGAGCTGAACATTTCTTCATTGGGTTTGATAAACTCTTGTGAAATCACTGATTAAACCAAGCAACTTTTAATTCTGGAAACATGATTCATTGAGCAGACATACACTGAAACAGTTACACTTGCAAGCATCCACATGAATGGACAGATATATATACATGAAAATTAAGGTATATTTTTAGAAGGCAACTTAAATACCTAACGGTTTAGGGGAAAGAGATGGAACATATGAGCTGTGATTTTATTTTTTTAAGATTTTTCAGGAAATGGAAAATAATGGCAAATCACACCCATCAAGTTCCAGTAACTCAAAACACTTATCCTCAGTCTACAAGAGACTAAAACAAGACCTTTTATTCTTGGAATGACATTTAGCTGCTCTGGTCTTGTAAGAACAGCTAAACTTTTCCTTATTTTCTCTTTAATGAGAAAGTGGTATCTGGGTTTAGACTAATTTGGTTTTGAATGGCTATTTGGTCATATGCTGCATGGCAGTAACATGACATTTTATTCCTGGGGATAGGATGAAATAATCACAAATCATAAAATTCATTTGTTGGTTCATAGATAATTATTACAGTGGCCACTAAATATTTCAAAGCTATAAATATTGTCCAAAGTATTTATTGGAACTTCATATAAGTAAAAATGGGGCTTGGGGATTGAGTAAGAAAATATTTTCCCATTATTTTAAGGTCCTAGTTTGTTTCACAAAATGAAATTAGGAAGATTATAAAAACAACATCTATTTAAAAACATTGTAGAATTTTAATCTTTTAAAAGAGGCCTAAATTTTGAGAAAGGCAGGAGTTGGGCCAATTCTGATTTCAGTTGGGAATATACAGCTCAATTAGAAAAAGTCTCAAAGGAAGGTGTGAAATAATTGGAAGTTTGAAATAACAAATCAAGTCAAGGAGACTGTGCAAAAAGTCAGTCTTTAGCAAGACCACAAATTATCGGGGTATCAAAATATCTGTTCAGGGCTTGAAAACTCTATTTAAGATGAAAATAACTTGAAAGCAAAGCTTGTAGAGCAAGAAGAAAGTTTGAAGCTTGAAAACTAATTGCCTCAATTCATGGGTTAGAAGGCTGACTGACCAAACACGTTCACTGGCCAACAGCTCTACTTTCCTAATGAGAAACAAAACCTCGAGATTACTTTTATAAACTGTGTAGATTAAACATGGACACCCATTGCTATCTTTATGTTAAATAGTTAGATTTTTGTGTTTCTGAGCAAAGACAAGGGACCTTAAGATCAGCCTGCTTAATTTTAAGATTCTGAGAATTTTTAGAATTTACAGAGATAATTGAAGGGATTTCTTTCTTTTCTTTTTTTTTTTTGGTCATTGTTTTGAATTTATCATGAATAACCACTCTCATTTCTTTGGTGTATGATGTCTTGCCACACAATTAGGGGATATTCTTCATTCTTCATATTCTCTCTCTAAAAATCTGTAAGCCCTAATTTACAGATTATCCTCCACAAAAGTTCCAAGGTTATCACAAAGGAAAGGCTCTCATGGAAGACTTTCTTCTCAACTGCCCAGTACACTGTCTGTGAGAATGTGCTCGGCTGCAAATAACAGCATCCCTCACTAAGAGTGGCTTTGTTCTTCCCATTTAACAAGAAGCTAGGGCTGAGCCACTGATTCTGCAAATTACTAAAAACCCACACACGGTCTTTTTGCTCCACTATATTAAACATCCTTCATTTTGCCTCTTACTTGTAACATCACTTCTGAAGATATAGGCGAAGGGAAAGAGGGCAAGTCGTTCAGCTCCATTTATTAGTTCACCATGAGCTTTTCTGTAAGTCCCCTTCCAGTAGCCCCCTTATGTTTCCTTGAGCATGCTTGGTCACATGGCCACCCCAGCTGCAAAGGAAGTAGTAAATTAGGAGTAACATTAAAGAGCTGGCTTAGGCCAAAATGCCTGGCTTTGGGTACTTGCCATCCAGACTAAGATCAGGATGTGTTAGCAAGAAAGGAGACAATGAATAGTTGGCAGGAAATGTTCCCATACACGTCAGTTGAAATAAGTTTTGAGCCACTGTGGAGTATTTCTGAAAATGGTATGTGTTATGTGATGTTAATCCTACTATCTTTCAAGCTACCTTTTGTTATTCCATTATAAAATTGTGATGTTAATCCTACTATCTTTCAAGCTACCTTTTATTCCATTATAAAATTGATGTTTCAAATATAATGGTAAAATGATATCTTGACTAGGTCATTGAAGGATTGAGATGGATAAAGAAGAAAAATCTTAACAGTAGGATTTTAACTCTCAGGCCTTTCATTGTATATAATTCCTTTAATATGTAGACATTTGGTAAAAACTGTCAGGCTGTGTATGTACGATGGCCTTTCACAAGAGAAACACATTGAGAAAGGACTTGTCTTATCATCTCATCTTTCATAATCTCCTTGTTTCAAGCAAACCATCTTGATGTTTCCATGTTTCCATGTTATAAAGAGTGATAAAGAAAGTGACATTGTTTTTTTTCTTCTTTCCAAGTCATTGAAAACCAAATAGGACTATACCTGGGGTGCATGTACATAGAACCACCCTTCTACAAATGTCACTGAGAAAGCTGATCTCAGCATCTCAGGGGATGCTTCCATATTCATAATCACTGCTTTTTTCCCACATTCTGTTGATGAATTTTTCTCTGTGTTCTTGGTATTCATTGCACTTTTACTAATAAGTCCCCAAATTCCAAGTGATAATATAGCAGATATGTAACTCACTAAAAAATATGTTCTGTCCCACCCCACCATAAAGCAGTGTCTCTCCTGCTAAATGGGCCATAGAGAATAGATAATCCAGAGATTATTGAAATAATATGTTCATAACCTACTTTGTACCATTTTAGTACTAGATCATGAGGCACAAAGATAAATGCATATTACAGTACCATGGAGAAAAGGCATGGATAGATTCATGAACAAGGCAAGATGGCAGCACTCTGGAGGTGGTTAGTCATTCTGGTTAGTTTGGTAAGAAAATGTTTCAGAGAGAGGACAAACTTGAATTGATTTTGAAAGATAAATAAAAGTGTGTTAGATGGACACAAGAGTTAAGAAAGAAATTTGCAGGTGGAGAGAAGTATGAACATGAAGGTGTATGTAAAATTGGAGAATGTTAAGTACTCTGCAGTGGCTGGAACTCAGGATACACCAGAAAGAGTTATTTGTTAGACGAATATTATCAAGTAGAATAAAGACAAACCGTGGAGAATAATGGTCATCATATTAATGCATTCTGACTTTATCCTGTAGAATTTTCTCTAGAGTCTTAATATGATCATGTTTGTGTTAAACAAGAATGTTGTGAAGAGCAAGGGATAGAACCATGAGCTCCAGATATTTCAGTCATCTAAGAATGAGACAATTAGGTTCAAGCTCTGAGCTAAGGCAATAACCTGGTGATGGAGAAGAAGAATGGTATAAGAAAAAATAGGAAATTAAAATTGACAGTTTTGAGGCTGATGGAGTGAGGGATATGGAGGAATTCTTTCTCTTTTCTGGTTTCAATGCCTAGAATCTTCTGCTCTTTTGCTGCCTGAACAGTCATCTTATTTCCATGCTGTATTAATGTGTGGGGGGATTAATTAATTAGCAAATTAATTAAGGGAATCGGCTCACATTTCACGTGGTCATGGAGGCTAAGAAGTCCCACAAACTGCTGTCTGCAAGCTGGAGAACCAGGGAAGCCAGTGGTATAATTCAGTTCAAGTTCAAAGGACTAAGAACCAGAAAGCTGCTCATGTTGGCCTCAGAGTCTGAAGGCTCAAAAGCCAGAAACTCTGATATCTGAGAGCTCAAAAAGAGATCTCTAACCCTTCCTTCGCCTCTTCTATTCAGGTCCTTAATGAATTGGTGATGCCTACCCACACTGCTGAAGGTGGTTCTTCTTCACCCAGTCTACTGAATCAAATGCTAATCTCTTCCAGAAACACCCTCCCAGACACCGCATGAAATAATGTTTTACTTGCTATCTGGGTATCCCTTAACCCAGCCAAATTGGCCCATAAAATTAACCATCACACATGCTTTTTTTATTTTTAGTGAGAGTTACACTTTTTTTGGAACGTCCTCAAGTATGTATCCTGACATGTTAAAACTGGAAATAGATTTTAAGGATGGGTCCATTGTCACTGTTTCCATGACACTTTACTTCTACCACTTGGAATTACCTTCTCCTTTCTACATACCAGAGATATTTCTTGAGTTTTTATAGTAACATTTATCACGTTCTCCTATGTGTTTTAGGTATCTCCTGTCCCTGCAACAAAAGTGCTCTTCTGTCGAATTTGTCTAAACTCTGCCAGGAAAAACAATGGTGGAACAAAAACTTGTTTTCTTCATTTATGAGTCTTTCACAGCCCTTAGAAGAATAAATTGCACATAGAAAATACTAACAGACTTTATTAAACGAATGAATAAATTCCTGATAGAATTTGTCAACTTGAAAGTTGTAATTAGGCAATTCAAAATGTCTGGTGAAAGATTTAAATGCAACTGGTTTTATAGAATAAGATGTATCTGTGAAGTGTGCAAGACTGTTGAATCACAGATCTGTACCTCTGAAACAAATAATACGTTATATGTTAAAAAAAAAAAAAAAGAAGAAGAAGAAGATAGCAGGAGGGGAAGAATGAAGGGGGTGGAAACCAGAGGGGGAGACGAACCATGAGAGACTATGGACTCTGAAAAACAAACTGAGGGTTCTAGAGGGGAGGGGGGTGGGAGGATGGGCTAGCCTGGTGATGGGTATTAAAGAGGGCACGTTCCGCATGGAGCACTGGGTGTTATATGCAAACAATGAATCATGTAACACTACATCAAAAACTAATGATGTAATGTATGGTGATTAACATAACATAAAAAAAAGAATAAGATGTATATAATACAGCTGTTTATTAACTCTAATTATAGAAGCCCTGATAGTCAAATATTAGAAAATAATCTTCAGTGGAAAGGAAGAGTAACTTCCTAACAAAATTTATTTTTATTTATTTTACTACGTTAGCTATTTAACACTTAAGATTCCAAAATAGGTACAAGAAAGTGGAGGAAAGAAAAACCACTTGGCCTGTGCTCAAATGTCAATTTGTCCTAAATGCAGATAGATGAGCAAGGACACAACCTCTCCTGGCCTTGCCAGAGTCATGGAAGCTCTTGCCCCTTTTGTACTATCATGCAACCTAATATGAAGTCCCAAACTCAAAGGAGATCAGAAAAGTTGCCAGCCTTACTAGAAATTGTACTGTGGGTTAGTCAGTATGAAAAGAAAATAAATAGAATTTTGTTCACTGGTTACAATTCTGTACTCTCAGGTACTCTGTGGAATGAAAAGGAAACCTGTGTTTTGTGGGGGGAGGATTATTCAGTAAATGGTATCCGGAATAAGGAGTAGCCATGGGGGAGGGGGTGGGCCATGGATCACATAGGCATCTTACCCCAAAATGTATGCAGAGAGGTTAAAATCCTACTGTAAATAGATATATATCAGCATAGAAAAAAAATGGAAACATTTTAGAGCAATCATCTTAGAATGGAAAGTCCTTCCAAATATATAAATTCCACAAAATTAAAAAAAAAATAAAAACATCAACAGTTTGGTTACATAATATATATATATTTTAAAGCTTGCCAACCCTAGCAGTACAAGTTTGGGCCTTTTATTTTTTATTTTTTAAATAAACTCTATGCCCATCTTGGGGCTCTAACTCACAACCTGGAGATCAAGAGTCACATGCTCTACCAACTGAGCCAGCCAGACGCCCCTAGTTACATAAAATTTCAATAAATTCTTATAAAAATACTATAAACAAAGTCAAAGTCAAAGTCAAGTAATAAATTGGGGAAATAGATATGTAAAGCATGTCAGAGACAAAGGTTTAATTTCTCCAATAATATCCGTATCTTTTATAAATCAATAAGAAAACATTTTTATTTTCCTTTATGTGCATTATCTGTTAATATTCTTTTCCCATATTATTAGGTTATTTTTCTTTTGTAAGTAATTATTTGACAGATATGCCTGGACATATGAGCAGTGGCATATAACTTATAATAATATTGGAAATAATTGTAATATTTATAAATAGGGGACTAGCTAAAGAAATTATCACACATTCATATAATAAAATACTACTTAGGCAAGCCATATTTAATTGATATAAAATGATATCTATGCTAAATTAAGTGGAGAAAAAGTCACAGCTGTATGTGTATGTAGTATTTCTAGTGTGCTACATTTGTGTAAAAAATTGTTAGTCATATTTGCTTCAAAAATCCATGTACCCCGAAAAAAAGCAACAGAAAAAAGTGGTAATCACTGTCTTTGGGTAAGGAAACTAGATGCATAGGGACTATCTGGGAGTTGAGTGAGGTTACCTGTAATCAAACACTTCAGTAATCTTGCAGGTGAACATATGAATATTCATATTAAGTGAGAAAGGTAAAGCTGTAAAAAACTGAATATCCATTTTAGGCTAAGTTTTAACAACTAATGAGTTTGTCACAAATTTATAATTTAGTATTTCGGAAATGAAATTTGATTTTGGAATGAAATTGGATTATTTGAATTTTGACCATGTGAAAATGTTACTCATTTGGAAAGTAATACTACAACTAAGTAGAAGAACAAGACGGGTGCATTGGTGTTCACTTAGTTGGTATATGTTGAGTGAGTGCCTTCTGTAATAGTTCAAAGCCTGGCTGAGCTCTCTCCGAGCTGTGTGTCTCACAAACCTCGGTGTAGCTCCTGCTTCCTTTAGTCCTTTGTGAAATGAGGGAAAAATACTTCACCCTAACAGTTGTTTGTGGGATGTATTAGGCTAACAAAGAAGCAAAAATCAGCATTTTAGGGACTCAGAAAATATTTGAAATTGAAGCAGTGGAAATAATGTTTGTTGGTTGTTAATAATTAAATTATTAAGCAGAAGCTTGGCTAGGCTTTTTTTTTTTTTTTTTAAGATTTTATTTATTTATTTGACAGAAGAGGAAGAGAAAGAGAGCACAGGCAGGGGGAGCGGCAGGCAGAGGGAGAGGGAGAAGCAGGCTTCCCGCTGAGCAGGGAGCCCAATGCTGGCTAGATCCCAGGGTCCCAGGATCAAGATCTGAGCCAAAGGCATGACCTGAGCCACCAGGCGCCCTTAGGCATTTTTCTGTAGTGTTCAAAACAGTGGTATGTTGAGAGTGAGGATTGTTAAGAATGGATGAGGGGAAACCAGAGGTTTTTACCTTGACAGCAGGGACGACTCATTAAATTGAGAGATGATCTCTCTTCACCCCTTCACAACTGAAAGCGTAAGCAAAAGACATTCCCCATTTGAAATAGAAGTTTTTATTTACTTGTATTTTATTTTTTTAATGAAAATTTGTAATATTTTACTTTGACCATTTGCTAATAATATTATTTTTTTAAAAGATTTTATTTGTTTATTTGACAGAGAGAGACACAGCGAGAGAGTGAACACAAGCAGGGGAGTGGGAGAGGGAGAAGCAGGCTTCCTGCGGAGCAGGGAGCCCGATGCGGGGCTCGATCCCAGGACTCTGGGATCATGACCCGAGCCGAAGGCAGACGCTTAATGACTGAGCCACCCAGGCGCCCCGCTAATAATAAATTTTAAAATAACTTGGTCCAGAATCAGGCGATTTGCTGTTTATGTAACCTTGGGCAATTAATGTCGTAGGGCCTCAGTTTCTGATTTGCAAATTGATGACAGTACTAAGACCTAGCTTGGTGTTGTTCTAAAGACTGAATGAATTAATGCGTATGAAGAGCTCTTAGTGCCACACCTGGCACAGTGCCAGCTGTATAAGCATCACCTGCTCCTGTCCAGTAGTCAGTAGCCACCTCTTAAAACTAAAAGCCTGTGGGGTTTGTCTTCATGGGCAGGAGGAAGGTACTGGAGGGATAGACTTCCAGACCACAGGCTCGCTCAGAGAACCAAGAGGGGGGTGCCCACGAAAAAATAGGATGGAGAGGGGTGGGGGAAGAGAGCCAAGAGGCCCCCGGAGCTATCGGCTTGGAAAAAAACTGGGTCGGACCCTAGGCTGAGAGTCAAAATAGAAGTTTTTACATTTTACAGAGATAATATGGTTCATTTCCTGAATATTACATCACACACTCAGTGGGTTCTGAGACTATAATCAAACACATCAATAATTCTATAGGTAAACATGAATATTCATATTAAGTAAAATGCATAAGCTATTAATCACTTTATACTTCTATAGGCCGTTTTACCAACCAACAAGCTTGTTACAAACTTAAAAAATAACTTCAGTATTTCAGAAATAAAATTAGATTTTGGAATAAAATTGGATTTCAGAAATATATATAAGAGATTTTAGAGGGGGCTAAGTTAATAGTAATTTTTTTTAATTGAATAGCAAAATATTAAACATAAAGAGCATATTCAGTAGACAGGAAGTGGTTGAGTTAGTCACGGATGGATTCTAGAGAAAGTGATTCTTGAGACTATTTTGTCTCTAAATAACATAGCTATTATAGTACCTATATGTTGCCCACCATAATGAATCATAGCATAGCTCTGTGATTAGAAGAAAGCAATATGACCCTTCCAACTGCTTGTTAGACGAGGTGGCTTATCCAATAATAAGTCCAACCAAGGGATAGTTTCAAAGGTTGAGTCAGATCTTTATGTAACTTGGAATAGAGATTTTCAAAGAACATGGCTAAAGAAAGGCCCAATTCTTGTTACCAGTGAAAGGACACAATTTAAAAGGGAGAAATCAGTGAAGGGGACCAATCCCTTCATTCAACAAATATTTATTGTCTATTCCATGCCAGGCGCTGATCTGTGTTGTGGGATTAAACGTTAACACACAGGGACTTTGCCTTAATGAGACTTACAAAAAATAAGGTGATTTTGGATACTTTAAGTGCTGTGATAATAAAGTGGAGTAAGGTGGTTGGTAGTTATTGCCTACTTAGGTAAGGTGATCAAGGAAGGAAGGCTCTCTGACAAAGTGCCATTTGAGCCCAGACTTGATTTATTGAGGGAATCTGTCCTGTGAAGATCTAGGGAGAATGTTCCAGGCAGATGTACAGAAAGTTCCAAAGACCTGAGGCAGGAACAAACACATTGGCCTGTTTGAGAAAGAGCCAGAAAACACCCAAGCCAGCTGCAGTGTAAAGGTAGGAGAGGAGTGAAAAGAAAAGAGACTGGTCTGGGGCGCCTGGGTGGCTCAGTCGGTTAAGCGCCTGCCTTTGGCTTGGGTCATGGTCCCAGGGCCCTGGGATTGAGCCCCATGTTGGGCTCCCTGCTCAGTGGGGAGTCAGCTTCTCTCCCTCTCCCTCTGCCTGCTGCTCTGCCTACTTGTGATCTCTCTCTCTGTGTCAGATAAATAAAATCTTAAAAAAAAAAAAAGAGACTGGTCGTGCATGGCCTTAGTGAAACAGCATAGTGCATTTGGATTTTATTCTTCATAGTAGGGAAGATTTTGGAGGACCTTCAAACAGGGAGTAACCTGATCTGGTTCATGTTTTTTTTTTTTTTTTAGGATGTATTTATTTTAGAGAGAGTAAGAGTGCAGGGGGAGGGGCAGAGGCAGAAGGAGAGAGAAACTTAAGCAATCTCCGTGCTGAGCGCAGAGCCCAATGTGGGGCTCAATCTCATGACTCTGAGATCATGACCTGAGCTGAAATCAAGAGTCAGGCGCTTAACCTACTGTGCCACCCAAGCGCCCTGATTCATATTCTTAATATGTAGGTTGGCTTTTTATGGGGACGAGATCGTTAATAGGCATGAGAGTGGAAGTTATGTTGGAGGCATTTTTTTTGTGTGTGTGTGCCCTTTTTTTCTTTTTTTTTAAAATTTTATTTTATTATGTTAGTCACCATACATTACATCATTAGTTTTTGATGTAGTGTTCCATGATTCATTGTTTGCATATAACACCCAGTGCTCCATGCAACACGTGCCCCCTTAAAACCCATCACCAGTCTAGCCCATCCCCCCACCCCCTCCCCTCTAGAACCCTCAGTTTGTTTCTCAGAGTCCATAGTCTCTCATGGTTCGTCTCCCCTCTGATTTCCCCTGCTTCATTTTTCCCTTCCTGCTATCTTCTTTTTTTTTTATTATTAACATATAATGTATTATTTGTTTCAGAGGTACAGGTCTGTGATTCATGAGTCTTACACAATTCATAGCACTCACCATAGCACATACCCTCCCCAATGTCTATCACCCAGCCACCCCATCCCTCCCACCGCCCCCACTCCAGCAACCCTCAGTTTGTTTCCTGAGATTAAGAGTCTGTTATGGTTTGTCTCTCTCTCTCTCTGGTTTCATCTTGTTTCATTTTTCCCTCCCTTCCCCTATGATCCTCTGTCTTGTTTCTCAAATTCCTCGTATCAGTGAGATCATATGATACTTGTTGTTGGAGGCTTTTGTGGTGGGGAAATTTTTTTTTTAAAGATTTTATTTATTTATTTGAGAGAGAGAATGAGAGAGAGAGAGCATGAGGGGGGGAGGGTCAGAGGGAGAAGCAGACTCCCCGCTGAGCAGGGACCCCGATGTGGGGCTTGATCCAGGGACTCCAGGATCATGACTTGAGCCGAAGGCAGTTGCTTAACCAACTGAGCCACCCAGGTGCCCCGAAATTTGAGTAATTTTAGGAAACATGGCGCATTGGTGGATTTGATGTGACGTAAGAGAGGAATGAAGGTTAATGTGCAGATCTTTGCCTTAGTCAAGTTTGGTGGATAGTGCACTACTTGGGGGAAGTGCAGATTTGGAGGCAAATATCATAATTTGGGGCCAGGTTAATGGAAGAAGCTTACATATGGCACATCCAAGTATTGATGTTAATTACACAGAGGACATACAGTTCAGTCCTGGGAACATGAATGTGGAAGTCATAGCTTATAGGTGGTATTTAAGACACAGGACAGTATAAAGTCACCTAGTGTGAGAGAATGTACAGAGAAAATTAAGGAACTGAGGACAAAATTTGGGTTGAGTAATAGGAGGAGTAAGTAAAGGAGAGGAAATGAATAAAAGAGAATGCCGAGGAAATAGAAAGAAAACTAGGTGTTGGGAGCCAAGAGAGAGACCATCCAGCTGTACCAAATCGTTTGGAGAGGTAGAGTAACATGAAGACAGAGTTGGCCACTGGATTCGGCAGCATGAAATTGTTTCTTGACCACAGTAAGAGCTATTTTAGTGGAGTGATATTGATATGTTTGGTTCCAGTTGATTGAGAAAAAGAACAAAAGGCGAAGGGGTGGAGATAACACAAATATACAGCACCTGAGAGTTTTCTTCTGAAAGTGAGCAGAGAAATAGAGCTGTGGCTTGATAAGTACACATAAAATGATGAAGTCCTAAGTCCATTGTGAAATGCCTTGCAAATTATGGAATAATTAGAAAAAAAAGCATATTTATTTTTCTTAATATGCTTGCTTGTAAGATGTATTTGTAGGCATGTGCTCATTCATGTATATAGATACTTCAACTCATATTTCTTGGAAAGAATAAGAAAGTGCATCTGCAACTCACTCTGATGGCATGATTTTGAAGGGATATGGCCTGAAGCTCCTATGCCCTTACCGATCGAGACACTAGATTTGCAGTGTCGGGTTCCCCTGCATACCTCAACTGCTTTCAAGACCTTAAAAAACCAAAGGCCAACACATCTTTTTCCTTCTCTATTTGACCTTTCTCTGTAATCCCAATTTGAATACAAAAATTACTCTTGGTTTTTGTTCCAGCCTAATAGTTTAACTTGGGTACAGATAGCTTTAAGGGTATGAGGGGCGGGGGGAGACCTGGATTGTCGGAGAAAACCAACTCATGTGGACAGGGGCTGAAACTTTTAAAAGGTGGTCAGAGACCCACAGTGGAGTTTAGAAATAATTTTTTTTCACAGGAATGCTCAGTCCATATGAATAGATCCCTGTAAAATAATGTGACTTCTTCGTTATGTCTCACTTATAGTATAGAAAAATATTATTTATAAGATAGCAGGAGGCCGTAACCTGAATTATAATTCCTATGTTTTGCAGCCATTAGAGGTCACACCTCCTGTTATTCGTGTCATTGCAGGAGTAATAAAGAGAATAAAGCTCTAAGGCAGTGAACAGGGGCATAGTCTTCTCTTCCTTTATCCTTTCATAATGCCCAGATCAAGAAAGAATAGTCAATGAAAAGGCTAGTCATCAGGAACAAATGTGTTAGCATGGAGGAAAAAGGAATGTGAAGAAGAACACATTTTACTGGGGAGCAAATCCTACATGATGACAGAAGACTGGTTGTGAGACAATCCCTCCCCCCTTCTTTCCCAGATAGAATAAAGACAAGGTGGCAATTTAAGACCCTACAATTATATCAGTGATTACTATGAGTTAATGAGCAGGAAGGTCAAGTGACCTTTGTGCTCTCTGGGGGCATGTTGACTTAGGTTTGGTTCTAGGACTTTCTGGCTCATCAAACATTTATCATTTACCACAACAATGATGGTTTATGTTCAAAGTTCATAGTGTTGCCTCTGCTCAAGTTGAACATGCAAGTATTGGAAACTTTATGCTATCCCCCACCCACAGTTGCCAGTTTACTTCTAATGGTCTTTCACTTCAGTAGGGATTGCAGAAAACCTAGCTGGGAACACTGGGTCTCATAGGCGGTGCATAGATTGCACTGTCTGACTTTTCATGGTTAAATAAGACCTTTGTTGACACTTAACTTAAGTGTGATTATCCCCAGTTGAAAATTTGAGAACCAGACCATTTAGCAAGTGGATTGGTGCCGCATGTTGCTGAGTACCCTGTGAAAGTCTTCACTGTGAAGGGCTAGCACACAACACCTGAAATTTATAATAACTCCAGAAGTGAGCTTGGATGCACTCCTTGTTTGTGGGCTTGTCTAACCACTAAATGATTGATGAGGGGCCTTAGTGGATGAGAATGTTGATTCACTGAAATGTGTAAAATGTACATTTCCTTTTTTTCAGTATAAACTACGAATGTATGGTCAGTGTATTTAAAAGGCTGGTAATGTGAGTCTTTGTTAGTGTTACTCTGTGTTTTATTTCCCTTTGCTTTCCTGGAACAACTAACTCTAATGAAACCTGACGTCCTAGTGCTAAAATATGTTGACTCTCCCACTCTGCCCTTATTGTGCATTGAAAGTGTGCATAAACTCTTTGCGAAATCACCAGTCTTAAAGTGTTTAGAGCTTCTTAGGTTTCTCAGACGTGATCATGGGCCCCAGCCTGTTTGTTTTCTTATTAAAATGTGGGGCAATCAGACATGAATGAAGGTGAGCAAAACTGGAATCAATAGCCAGTCTTTGCGAGTGGATACTGTGGTGTGTATCACCTTCAGGACCATCAGGACCAACTAATTCCCCCAGTTGATGTTAATTGCTGATAGATCATGGCTGAGTTCTCCCAGAAAGTTCCCATCACCAGAAGATAACTGCCTTGCCTGAGGTCATAGCCCAAGGGCAGCCCACATCAAATAAAATATCAATAGGGCAGTGGTGTAAAGGGCTGGCCATCTTGCCTTACTTTCGAACAGCTCTCAAGGGACTTCCCAGCTCCAGAGCTCTCTTTGAGATCAGCTAATGCCTTTGTGGCAATGCATTTCTGTTCAATATGTTTATTTGCCCACTGCTGCCTCTTTCAGTCCTTCAAGGATGCCGATCCCAAGAGCTCCTCAGTAAACTTACTGCATGAAAAATCTCCATCTCAGAGTCTGGTTCCAGGACAACCTAGACCAAGTCCATTTTAGAGTGTTTAGAAGAGGAGCAAGCTATTTCTGAAGCTGTCAGAAGTGTGGAATCCAGTTCCAAACATGAAAGCTTTAATAGATCCTGGTGCAAGTTTCTCTTCCTTTCTTGAACTTTCTTTCTTTTGTAAACAGCCAGATAGACAAATTTTTTTTATAAACATCTCAAGACTATGGGATGGGAGTTGTAAAGAATCTGAGAAGAACTAGTTGTAATGAGGATTTAGTGAACTTGCTCAGACCCCAGTTCTGTCATTTGACACCAATCTTTACTTTCTTTTTTTTTCTTTTTAAAGATTATTTATTTATTTATTTGACAGAGAGAGAGACACAGCGAGAGAGGGAACACAAGCAGGGGAAGTGGGAGAGGGAGAAACAGGCTTCCTGCTGAGCAGGGAGCCCGATGCGGGACTCGATCCCAGCACCCTGGGATCATAACCTGAGCCAAAGGCAGACACTTAACGACTGAACCACCCAGGTGCCCCCAATCTTTACTTTCTAGTAGTTTTCTGCAGCAGGATGAAAACCTTAGGGTGGTGTTTCTCAAACAGTGTTAAAAATTCCGATTCCAAGATCCTCCTCACTGGTTAGAATATTTAGGGGAGGATCTGGTGATCTGTATTTAAAAATCATTCCAAGAGATACTTATATTCAGGCAATTTTGGGAAAACTGTGACCAAAAGTTTATCAAATGCTGCTATTGAGAGAAACTATTTTTATAGAAATAATAATGACAAATTATATGCATAGAGCCACACTTTGTTACCAGCTGCCTTACTCAACAGGCTCTGAGGCCCAAATAACTACCTCTTCTGCTCCTATATTGGTTACCAGAAAAACCGCACTAATGAAAATAGTGAAGAAATTGGATGTGCAGTTTTCAAAGCACCATTTGTTCATGATGGAAATTAATGCACCCTGGTGATAGAGCAAAAGAATCCCTTTGAGGCTGGAAAGGCTGATTACTTATGCCTTCTCTTTGTGTCCAGGATTTGAGATAGATGATGACAAAGTAACTTTAGTGCCTGCCTGTGTAGATTGAACCTGGGGCTTGATGTCTGTAGGTAGGCATTATGAGCCCTTCCTTCTCAGTGTTTCCTGAGGTTTCCCTATTTCTTCATGTGACTGGTGTTCTTCCTTACCTTGTTTTCTGTGTTACAAAGACACAGATAAATGCTGATAAATGTACTATCCATGTAGCTATATGTGAAGGTAATTCATGCTGCAGAACCTTGTGGTATTTTAAATTTTGTGACCCATCAGGATAAATTAGTTTGATGGTGTTGCAATGATGTTAGGTCAGAAATATCTTTATTTTTCATTTCTTTATAACAAATTTTTTGATATAACAAGTTACCTGTCATTACAAGCATAAAAATAAAGTCATTCATGTCATTTTTATTGGCTCTGCTAGGAAGTTAGCAATTTTAGACTCAAAAATTAGATTTAGTTACTCTGTCTTTCATGAGAGTATTGGGGATATCAGCATTTCACCACTTTTAAACAGTGATAACCAAGAAGTCTGCAGAAAATAAGCTTTATTACACCTATGGTAATGAAGCTTGCTGTTCTAAGACTCTAACAATTCCTTTGGGTGTCCCAAAGAGCCAGAGCCAAAGTAGTCAGAAGTGTCTTTTTGACAGTCTAAAGACTTCACAGACATTGATTTCCTGACGCTTGTATGGGGTTGGCATTTCCTCCATAAATGTACTTGGTTTCCCTCAGGATCATTCAGTGGGTTTCTTTGACAAATTTACAGTCCTGACTGGATTTGTGACCATAAGATAAAATCTTTGAGAAATTTCTTTTTTTTCCCTTCCTGACTTGAAATTGTGCTTTGCTAATTAAAAGTTTCAATCTGACTACCATGACTTTATTATCATATTATCTAAAGAAAATTTTTACTGAAAAACAATTCAGTAGTTATGTTGTGTGTTTTGCATAAGAGAAAAATACTGTTATACATGTTATTGCTTAGAACTTCAGATATAATGACAATTTCACTGACTATTTGAATATTTGGACTACTTCAGCTTTGTTTTTCCCTTTTTGCAAGATGATTTTTTAAAAAACCTGGATGAAAATACTTGTATTGTTTTAGATTATGGCAATACATAGCTATACATAAATATAGACATATTTAAACAATATATAGACATACATCATTATGAGCAATAAGATGCCTGAATCAAAGTTTGCTATGTATTTTAACCCATATTTATAGTCAGCAGACCTTTTACAATGGAAAAAAATAGCATCATATGAAATGATGCTTTGAACATTTTATAACTTCTAATTGAGAAGCCAGTAATCAAGCAACTTTTATTTACTTCTCACTGTACAAAGAGCAAACAGCAACAACAAACGCTAAAAATGTTTGGATTATTTTACCCTCTTGGATGATCTTGAGGCTACATTGAAAATAGCAGAGTGCACCTGGGTGGCTCAGTTGGTTAAGCACCTGCCTTTGGTTCAGGTCATGATCTCTGGGATAGAGACCCACATCGGGCTCCCTGCTCAGTGGGGAGTCTGCTTCTCCCTCTGCTCCTTTCCCACCTCATCCCACCCCACCCCTGCTTGTGTCAAAATAAATACATAAAATACATAAAATAAAAAAAAAAGAAAATAGCAGAGATGAGGTGTGTAAAGATAAATGAAGTTTCAACTGAGAATATAACTAGGATTTGGTGGTTATTGGGACTCATTGAAACAGAAAGTTAAGGAAGGCAAGAAACCTATTGGTGTTAAATGGTAGGAATACAGTAATAAGCAAGAGAAAGTAGGTAGTAGAATGAAAAATAAGAAATGAAGGAGATAGGTTTATCTGAAGTTGCTTGGTTGGGATGTTGAATGGGTAATCGGTTAAAACTGTAAAATCCAATATGGTAGCTGCACATGGCTATTTAAATTTAAATTAATTTGAAGGGTGCCTGGGTGGCGCAGTTGGTTAAGCATTTGACTCTTGGTTTTGGCTCAGGTCATGATCTCAGCCCTGTTTTGGGCTCCGCACTCTGCATGGAGACTGCTTGAGTTTCTCTCTCCCCTCCCTCCCCTCGCTCCCCATGCTTGCACTCTCTCTCAAATAAATAAATCTTTAAATTTAAACAAACTTGAATTAAAATAAAGTTAATTTATGTGTTAGCCAGTCGTATTTCAAGTATTCAACAGACACATGCTTGTAGTGACTACCATAGTGGACAGTATAGATGTGGAACATTTCTATCATCACACAAAGTTCTATTGGTGAGCACTGCTGTCAACAGAATGGCCTCTGTATGTGAAGGAGCAGGAATGGGGTTGCTGCCTTAACAAAGTGTCAGATTTCCAACTATGTTCAGACAAGTTGTGCTGACTTTGAAGACTTGACATGTTTCAAATCCAAACTCCACTTTTTTTTACATATAGCTCCCCCTAAATCCCTATTTCAATGCTTATCTTCACCATTCTACCAGAAACCCAGGCTCAAAACATATTTGTTGTGTCTCTTTCTCTCCATATAGTCAGATTAAAATCCTGTAGACTTTTTTTTTCCCCTTTAGTATCTGTTGAACGGATCCCTTTCTTTTTATTCCTGCTGCATAGTGACTTACATAATTTGGAATATACTAACATTTATAATAAGGGAAGATGGCTGGTCACAAGAACAAGCACTCTGATTGTAGGGGGGAAAAGGTATACAAAAAAGGCAATTTTGTCACCAACTCCATCCTTGTCTAATTTAGTATGTAAATAATATTGTATGTAACTTCCCCGTTAAATTTCCTTTTAGAGCCTTGTTGGGGAAATAAACTGCATATATTTAATTTGTACATTTTGGTGAGTTTTGACATATCTGCACACCTGTGAAACCATCACCATCGTCATGATATTGAATATATTTATAACCCCCAAATTTACCTTATGCTCCTTTTACTCAATCCTGACCTGTCTATCCCCTCACCCTTTTCCTCGACTCATCTGCTTTCTGTCACTATACATTCATTTGAATTTTATAGTTTTATATAATTGCTCACATATGTATGCTTATATAAATGCTGTTTGTGTGTGTGCTATTTTTTGTCTGGCTTCTTTCACTCATAATACCTATTTTGAGATTCATCTATCCAATTTGTTGAGTATCTTTTTTTTTTTTTTTTGTTAGTTTCAGACTAGTGTTCCACTGTATGGATATGCTACAATTTGCTTATCTATTCAGTTCTTTATAGACATTTGGGTTCTTTCCAAATTCTGACTTTTACAAATAAAGCTATTGTGAATATTTATGTACAAATTTATGTACAAAATAATGTACATATGCTTTCTTTTCTCTTGCATAAATACCTTGGAGTGGAATTACTTGGTCATATTGTAGGTATATATTTATATTTTTAGGAAAATGTCAAACCATTTTCCAAAGTGGTTGTGCAAGTTTACATTTGCATAGCAATGTAAGGGAGTCCCATTTGTTCCACATTCTAACCAATACTTTGTGTAATTAGTTTTTTAAAATTTAAGTATTCTAGTCAGTATATGGCAGCATCGCATTTTGGTTTTAATTTACATTTAAATCACATTTTTCAAATACTCATTTACCATCTGTATATCTTCTTTAATGAAGCGGTTCAAACTGGACATTTATTGGGGATTGTCTGTCTTTTTATTAGTGAGCTATGAGAGTTCCTTATACATTGTAGACACTAGTTCTTTGTTCAGATATGTATTTTGCAAATTTCTATCAGTCTGTGGCTTGCTCTTTAATTTTTATAATAGTATCTTTTAAAGTGTAAACATTGTCAATTTTGATTAAATCCAATTTAACTTTTTTTTTCATTGTAAAGTTTGTGCTTTTTGTGTCCTATTTAAGGAATTTCAACCAAACCCACTGTCATTAAGATTTTATTCTATATGTCTTCAAGAAGTTTTATAACTGTAACTCTTACATTGAGGTTCATGATCTGCTTTGACTTAGGTTTTATATGTAGTGTGAGGGAAGGATCAAGGTTCTTGGTTTTGTTTATGGCTGTCTAGTTGTTTTGGCAAAATGTATTAAAAAGGTGATCTTTTCCCTGTTGAATTTGTCTCGTTGCTTTGTTTGAAAATTGACTGATCACCTATGTGTGGCTCTATCTCTAGACTTTCTGTTCTGTTACATTGAGGTTATATATTAATCTTTATGCCAATACCAGACGGTTTTGATTACTGTAGCTTTATTACTAGTTTTGAAATCAGGAAGTGTAATTTGTCCTACTTTGTTCTTTCTCAATTGAGGGGCTATTTTCAAGGTCTTCTGCATTTCCACATAAATTTTAGAATCAAGTTGTCAATTTTGATGCACACAAAAAGCCTGCTGGGGTTTGGTTGGGGTTGAATTTAATCTATAGATCACACTGGAAAGAATTGTCTTAATAATACTGATTTTTTCCCATGTATGAACATTGTATACTCTCCATTTTTTAGCCTATTGAATATTTTTTCTCACTAATGTTCTATAGTTTTCAATATACAGGTCTTAGAAATATTTTGTCAGGGGTGCCTGGGTGGCTCAGTCGTTAAGCGTCTGCCTTCGGCTCAGGTCGTGGTCCCGGGGTCCTGGGATCGAGTCCCACATCGGGCTCCCTGCTCGGCAGGAAGCCTGCTTCTCCCTCTCCCACTCCCCCTGCTTGTGTTCCTGCTCTCGCTGTCTCTCTCTCTGTCAAATAAATAAATAAAATCTTTAAAAAAAAAAAGAAATATTTTGTCAGATTTACTCCGAAGTATTTCAGTTTTGTGATGCTATTGTAAATGGTATTTCTTTTCAGATTTCTATTTCTGATTGTTCATTACTAATATACAAACATAATTTGTTTTTTTCAGTTGACCTTGTATTCTGCAAACACTAAATTCACCTTTTTTTACATCATATTTCCAGTCTGTATGCTTATTACTTCTTTTTTTGCCTTTTGTACTCCCCAGAACTACCCACAAATGGTGAGCTCAGACATCAGTGATTTATTGCTAATCATAGGAGGAAATCATTCCATTTTTTACCATCATACATGATATAAACTGTAGAATTTTTGTGTATTCCTTTTCTCAGATTTAGGAAGTTTCCTGTTTCTAGTGTTCTCACTGTTTCTTTTATCATTTAAAGCTCCTTATTTTATCTTATTTTTAAAAAGATTTTATTTATCTGTTTATTTGAGAGAGAGCGAGTGAGAGAGCACAAGCCAGGGGGAGCAGCAGAGGCAGAGGGAGGAGCAGGCGTCCTGCGGAGCAGGGAGCCTGATGCAGGGCTCAACTCCAGAACCCTGGGATCATGACCTGAGCTGAAGGCAGATGCTTAACCGACTGAGTCCCTCAGGTGCCCCTTAAAGCTCCTTTTTTTTTTTCCCCCAAAGATTTTATTTATCTGAGAGAGAGAACAGAGGGGAGGGGCAGAGAGAAAGGGAGAGAATCTCAAGCAGACTCAGCACTGAGCGTGGAGCCTGATGCAGGACTTGATCTTATGACCCTGAGATCATGACCTGAGCTGAAGCCAAGAATTGGATGCTTAGCTGACTGTGCCACCCAGATGTCTTTGCCTGTGTTAGCTTCTAATTGTCAACTCTGTCTCCTCTGCTCAGGGATATGGGTTTCCCCTCCCTGGGCCTTGAAACTCTCTCTAGGATGTACCTTTGAGCAATCATAATTTCATCTTATTTTTGCTTTATTCTCATTTTATTTTTTTCCAGTTTTATGTGATATGCATAACATACAGCCCTGTATAAGTTTAAGGTATACATAATGACTTGGCACATATATTGTGAAATGATTAAGACAGTAAATTTAGTTAACAGTTCACCTTTTTCTCCTTTCTCCCAGGTTATACTGTGCAGTGTCTAAAAATTGTTTTCACATATATATTTTGTATATCCTGGCTGGAAGTGGAAGTTTCTAGTTAAATTATTTTACTTTTTCTCCAAACTATTCAATAATTATATGCTCTGGAAAAAATGTGCCAAATATATCCTGGAAAATACCATTATTCTTAGGGCACCAATTCACCAATCGAAGATTCACAGATAGATGATAAGTTAGAGTAAGAAGATAAAAGAATTAGAGAGTCCAGCTAGGATTTGGAATTTTTTAAATCACTCTCAGCTAGTCAGATAAATCTAACAATAAATACTTTGAACATTCAGAACAAGAGAGAAAAAATGACCTTAGGTTAATTTCCTTGGACTATATGCAATTGTTCTAGTGCTATTCAGACTATCTGATCAATACCTTCCAGTTTGGTAAAAAAACCAATTATGCATGTATGTAATTGTCTCAGTGCTCCATCTATATAAGAATAGGCCTATGGATTTTCACAGCACTGTAGACTATGTCTGCACCTAACTGTGTATTGTCTTGCAGATTCTGATTCAATAGGCCTGGAAAGCAACCTTGGAATCCGTATATTTAATAAGTGCTACACATGAATATGAAAAATGTGCTGTGTTCCAAATACCACACTTTGGAAACAGAACAGGATTGGTTTTGAATGAAGTGAGTCCCGAATTTATGTTAGGGTGAAAGTTCATCAAGGAAGGTCTTGGTGTATGTCTGCGAGTGTTTTTGTTTTAGAGTTGGTATGTGTAGGTAAAGATGGTAGGCAAGAAACCCCTTGACCTCTAGATACAGCAAGATCACAAGTATTTTCCTATGGTTATGTCAGAACTTTGGGGAAATAGAGAAGGCTTATATAATATTTCTCCTCCAAACCCAGTACTCATATGGGAAGGTGGATTTGCCTAATAAAAAGAGAGATTTATGAAATTTGGGGAAAATATATGGAATGTGTGAGAGCAATTTTGAAATCTGAGACCCTGGAGATTTCCTTAAAACAAAGAAGAGACCCATTTATCTAGAATTGTTTGGATTAAGGCTCCCTGGTACTGTTGGGCTGGACGGGGGAGGTTCAGACATCCTTAGGGATCCTTTCAGCTTTGTCTCCGTAATTCTACATGAATAATTAGCCTCTAAGGCAGTTAGCCATTAGCGAGCTTTCTTTCCACATACTCACCCAGTACTGTTTCCCTTAAGGCAGTCACCTTACCTACTGCAAAATGTATTTAGAAGCTATTTGGTTTACACTTCTCCAAGGCTATTTTTTAGGATTTTTTTTGCTTGCCTGGAAATCAGTAATATAGAAAGTGTTGGTTATTTGAAGTTATGGCACGCCAACTCAAAGGAACTGCAAGAAATGGTATTTTGTGTGTGTGTGTGTGTGTGTGTGTGTGTAAATATGAACCTTTCCTTTTCAGATAGACTTGAATAGGATTGACCCTATTACTTTCTGTGTGAATATTCCAGTAGAATTGTGTAACTTGAATATGTCTTAGCATTTGGCTCTTGCACGGCAGATGCTAATTTCTAAAAGAGTAGAGGCTTACTTACTGATTCCAAATTGCCACAGTGCCTCTTTATATTTTTACTTTGTGAAAAAAGCTTTTGGGAGTAGGGGAGGAACTACAGAAGGTTTAATATTTCTAGATATTTTTATGTTTTTTTTCCCTGTGATACAGAATATAATAGTGTTTAAAAGCTTAGTTTTCAGAGTATGACACACTTATTTGCAAATCTCAACCCTGACAAACTTGTTTATGAAACTCGGACATACCATTTACTAACTAAATGAACTTGGCACAATTTAAACTCTATACTTTGATTACTTTACCTCCCAAATGGGGAATAATAATACATTCTTCATGAAGTTGTTATGGAGATTAGGTATATTGTATCATAGCATGCGGTAAATAGCAAATATTTAACAAAAGTAAAATATTGACTATTGGGAGTATTAGTAGTAGTAATGATAGTGGTTGTTGCATTACCTAGCATTTCTCAGAAGAATAACCATTGTTACATGCAGTTTAATGGAAAATAAAACTTTGGAGTTATAATAGTTGTATATCATTTTAGTAATTTATTCAGAGCTGCGATACTTTTTATTTTGGTGATACAGTTTCTGTAAATGTTTGTCCTTCTGTTTACTTAGAGAACATATGAAAAGTAATTCTTGCTGCTACATTCCTTGGAGCATATGAGGTAAAGTTGTCTGTTGGAAATGAAGCACTGTCACAAATCTAAGATTTAAATTTGAAACATATGCCATTGACTCATTAATGTTTAGGATGAAACTAATAATCTCTTCACTTTCCAATGTCTGTATTTATAAGAGAGAGAATCGAAGGAAAGAAGTCTTGAGGAAAAATATTGATTCCCCTTTAGCAAACTCTGTTGAAATGCACTGTTGTAGGCCTTGTTATTTTTAAGTGTCTGGATTTTCTTTATGAATTCATTAAAAAATGTTTTAGCGGCTCTGGTGGCCCAGTATCTCATTCCAACATAAACTTACCACTGGAAAGCACATACCATTTGGCTCACCTTTTCATTTCATGGCTTAATAATAATGACAAATTATAGGTGCTGAAATGATGTTAGATCCCTTAGCATAACTGATTCAGGGCTCATATTATTATTCTTTTCTCCAGAACTTCTTAATATATATGGCATCTCTCTCTGATTGTCAGCTAATGTCTCACATGCTAGAATTCAATTTCAATAATCTGAAAATGATATTACCTTTTTTAATTGGTAGTAACATGGGCCTGTCATTATAGTTCATTTTCAACTTCTCTATGAGAGTATAATATATATATTGGTGGATTTTCAAGTGGTACAGGCTGAAATGACTTCTTTAATAATGTGTCTCTCCTAATCTGTATTCATCTAGATCTCTTGATTCTTCCCCAAATAAATTTTTCTATATCTCACTTTTTGACCCTTTGAAATATGTGAAAAATAGCTGTATAAAACATCCCATTTTTTTAAAGTTTATTATTCAATGGATCTTTGAAATTGTGTAGAAATCCATTATATTAACCTTATACATTTTGACCCTGGTAAATTCACTTATCAAGCTCTCATAGTTTTGCTATAGCTTTTCTTTGGAAGTTCTATATAAATGATCATACCATTAAAGAATATAGTGCTACTTCTTCCTTTCTAATCTGTGTGCTTTTTTTTCCCCTTGTCTTATTGCATTGGCCAGGAATGCCAATACAATGTTGAATAGAAGTGGTTATGATACCTTTGCATTGTTTTTCATTTTAGCTAGAAATTTTGCAGTCTTTCACTATTAAGTTTGATATTAGCTGCAGATTTTTTGTAGATGTGTTTATAAAGTTGAGGAAATTTTCATTTATTCCTAATTTACTGAGAATGTTTATCATGAATGGGTATTTAATTTTGTCAAACTTACTTTGTGCATCTACTGAGATGGCCATATGTTTTTTTCTTTTTTATTCTGTTAACGTTATGAATTTCATAATGATTTTTAAAAGTTAAACCAGTTTTACATTGTTAGACTAAAACCCATTTGATGATGATGCACTTGATGGAATTCGACTTGTTGAAATTTTCTTTGGAACTTTTGCTTCTGTTTGTGAAGAGTATTGATTTTACAATTTATGGTTAGCAATCCAATACCTGCCTTACATAATGCATTGAAAATGCTGTTTACTTTACTGCTGAAATATTTCCATGGAATTAATTTTATTTCTTAAACCTTTGATAGAGGTCACCAGTAAAGTAATATGGGTCAGGAAATTTCTTTTGGGGAAGATATTTAATTGCAAATTTAGTTCACTTAATAGATAGGGGGCAATTTAGATGGTCTGTTTCTTCTCCTGTCAGTTTTGGCAAATCTGTTTTTCAAAGTAGTTGTATATTACATCTGAGTTTTCAAAACTGTTAATGGATGGAACTAGAGGGTATTATGCTAAGCGAAATAAGTCAGTCAGAGAAAGACATGTATCATATGATCTCACTGATATGAGAATTCTTAATCTCAAGAAACAAACTGAGGGTTGCTGGAGTGGTGGGGGGTGG
>NC_138383.1:8250645-8267328 GCF_054177405.1 Leptonychotes weddellii
GGAGATGAACCATGAGAGACGATGGACTCTGAGAAACAAACTGAGGGTTCTAGAGGGAAGAGGGGGAAGGGGGATGGGTTAGCCTGGTGATGGGTATTAAAGAGGGCACATATTGAATGGAGCACTGGGTGTTATATGCAAACAATGAATCATGGCACACTACATCAAAAACTAATGATGTAATGTATGATGATTAACATAATAAAATAAAATTTTAAAAAATGTAACTATTCATAATATTCCATTATTATCTTTTAATTTTCAAGCTATATAATGATGTCCTCTTTTATTCTTGATTTTGGTAATTTTTAGTGATTAGTCTAGGAAGAGGTTTCTCAATTTTATTCTTTAAAAAAATAACTAGTTATGGTTTCATTTTTTAAAGTTATTTCTGTTTTCTATTTTATTGTTTTCTTCTATCAACTTCATTGTTTCTTTTCTTTTACTTGTGCTTTTAATTTGCTCTCTTCCTCCTTCTCCTGCACCTTTCTCCTCCTCATTCTCTTTCTTCTCCACTTTCTCCTCCTCCCTCCTCCTCAGTTCTTAAGGTAAATATTTAGACTTTTCTTCTTTTCTAATACAAGCACTTAAAACTATGTATTTCATTCTATGCTTCTGCAGCTATATCTTACAGATTTTAATATGTTGTGTTTTCATATTTATTTAATTAGAAATATTTACCTAATCTTTTTCTTCACGAATTATTTAGAAATATGTTCTCTAATTTCCAAGTATTTGGATATATTATGGAAATATTTCTTTTTTTTTTTGCTTGTTTCCTAATTTAATTCCATTGTAGTCAGAGAACATGTTTTGTTTGATTTCAGTTCTTGTTAATTTATTGAGACTTTAGAGCCAAATATATGGTTTATCTTAGTGAACAGTTCATGTACACTTGTAAAGAGTTTGTGAATTTAGCATGTATTTTTCTGTAGATATAAACTAAATTGGCTGATAGGTCAACCAACTGAATTTCTATCTATATATTCTACCAAGTGTCACAATAGGAGCATTGAAATATTTATAATTGTGTACTTGTCTTTTTTCCTTTTACTTATGTCAGTTTTTACCTCAGGTGTTTTGATAGTTGAAGATTAAACCACTAAACTTCTATATGAAATTCTGATAGAAGTTCTGATAGAGTATCATCTACAGGTACCAGTTGCTTCTAGAATTAAAATAGTCTTCCTAATTGGGGGTGTTTATGTAGGGGACAGTGTATGGAATACAACAATCCATGGAAGAGTCAGGTGAGAGGCACTCATCACAAGTGTTAAGGGAAGGTTGATGGTTTTAGAAAGATGTGTTACGTCCAAGCAGTCACCTGGAGCAGGGGATTAAGTGAGGGCTTTGACCGTAGGCATGGACACTGCAGTGCTCACTGGCACAGCAGTGTGTTAGAATAAGGAATAGATATCAAGGCAAAGGGTCATTTTGGATATTGTGTTAGAATAATGAGAGGGGCTGATAGTGTAAACCATAGATGCCCACTGCTAGATACTGATAATACCAGGTATCAGGTCAAACTGTGAGATCAAGCTGGGTAGTATATATAATGTAAAGGGCACTAATCTTTGTTTCAAGCAACCTGGAATTCAAAGTGCTAATGTGGCTTACCTCATACATATTTTGTGCCTTTTTTTTTTTTTTTTAAAGATTTTTATTTATTTGACAGAGAGTAAGCACAAGCAGGGGGAGCAGCAGAGGGAGAGGAGAAGCAGGCTCCCCACTGAGCAGGGAGCCTGATGCGGGACTTGATCCCAGGACCCTGAGATCATGACCTGAGCTGAATGCAGATGCTTAACGACTGAGCCACCCAGGCGCCCCTATTTTGTGCTTTCTGATCTTGGAAGAGATACTTGACTTGTCTATGCCTCTTTTCTTTTTTTTTTTTTTTAAAGATTTTATTTATTTATTTGACAGAGAGAGACATAGTGAGAGCAGGAACACAAGCAGGGTGAGTGGTAGAGGGAGAAGCAGGCTTCCTGCGGAGCAGGGAGCCCGATGTGGGACTCGATCCCAGGACCCTGGGATCATGACCTGAGCTGAAGGCAGACGCTTAACGAATGAGCCACCCAGGTGCCCCTATGCCTCTTTTCTTATTTTTGGAGTTGAGATGATACCTATTTCACTGTATCTATGTAAAATATCATGAAATTTAACATATAAAATGCACAGCCCATAGTAGGTTTTCTACAAATGTTAGATTTCTTTCTCCCTAGGGAGAGCTAAATTTAGGATGAATATGGAAAAAGAGAATATGCAGCTCTGAAGCATTTGTGCTGAGTCAAAATAAAGAATTAAAAAACAGTGCTTTTTTTTGTTTTTTGTTTTTTTCCTCAGGAGTCTCTAATGTATGAAGGCTGGAAATCTTGAACAAAACTCTTTTCTTTGCTAGAAAAGTGAAATCCTACTGCTGAGAGAAGATAGTGGCCTTTTCAGACAGATGCCACCAACTACCAATGATTACTTCTCCCCTAAGTTGTAGCTTTGTTGTAGAACACATCCAAAAGCCAGTGACTGCTGACAGTTTTGCCTTATGGGTTCCCATGACCATCACACCACCTGTTTTTCTTGGTGGGGGTTGCTATTCCTAGATCCTCAGAGAGACTTCAGGGTTGCTTTTGTTTTCCTAATTTTTTACTTCACCCATTTTAGTAGAAATTCTTATTTAGCTATGTAAAGTGATAAATAAAACCCCTTTTTTTATAAGCATTTATCCCTAATTATCTTATAAGGCTGTAATTATCCTCATGTAAGTCCTTGCATGCACCAAAACACTCATGGGTCTGGCTTATTACCTTACATCTCTATATTCCTATTCTCCTCATTCATCCTCGTTTGTGGCCCCCATTTCACAGCCATCTGCTTTCAACAAATCCAGAATGACAGCGCATTACTTGTAGTAGTCTTCCACACCCTTCCCTGTCCTTGCACAACTGTGGTTAAATTGTCTTTATTTCACTATTTTACTGCCTGCCAAAGATGATAGCAATCAAAACTGATAAATCCTGAAGTGCTTCCATTAACCAATCAGGGGTTGTCACTGCTGTCAAATCTGCCCTGAGAGAGGCCATTTTTGGTAGCTTAGAATTCTTGTGTATGTGTCCACTGGGGATAGATATGTTTAGCCAGTTTAAAAAAAAAAAAAAAAAAAAACGTTTTTTTTTGACTCTGTAGTTAGTTGCAGAAGCCAGTTCTAGGGGCTTAAGAAAAAACAACAACAAAAAAAACCATTCTGCTCCTTTCAAAATTTAAAACAGGTTTGGTAATTTTCTTGTTGCTCTTTGCTTGTTCTAGAAGGTGATTACAACTTGTCTTAAACATAGTGAAGAAGAAACAAGCTTTGAAATTTCACACTTGGAGACAATCAGAGAAACCACGAGAGAATTTGTAGCAATCTGAACACATCAAGACACAATACTGATAGACAGGGCGGCAATGAGTGACTCATGTTTCTGAGTGAGATTCTCAGGGCTCAACAGCACAAAGCTTGACATTTAAATTGCAGGCAGCCCTGGGTCCATTCCAGGAGCTGCCCGTGGGTGAACACAGTTCTGATCACTTGCTTGAGGGGCGCAGTGGGGGTAAAGAGAAAAAAAGAAAAATCAAATTGTTCTCGGAAATCATGCTTAATGTAGAAATCTGGTTAATATTAAAATGCAATCTGCAGTTTTCAAGTATTCTATTCCTCAAGGAAAATATTTTCTGTTCAAGGGGCAGGAGCAGTAAGCACTCTTTTATTACATCACTTCCTATGTCAGGCCCAACTAACATTCAAAATGTATTACCATATTGATAATGCTAATTTCAAAATGATGCCTTTTTCCCCCCTCTTTGGTTAAAGGGTCTGGGCAAAATTCCAATCATATGGATCAATTTAGCTTTAGATGGTGCTGGCCAAACTGATATTTCATGCACTATATAGAATATACTTCTTCCACATGCTCAGGAATAGTAGCCATGTATCCTCTCTGCTCATAACATAGCATTCTATTTCCAGAAATTTTCCAAAAGAAGAGCTATCTCATGGGTTTTAGAAGAGAATATCAGCAGCTTCAGAAGGTAGAGTCATCACATCCTCCTGTACACACAGGCAGCCTTCAGTATTTGAATTACTAGGGAGTTACGAATTGATTTCTGGAGCTCAGTTTTGTGCCGTGTTTCAAATGAACTTATTTTCCCTGTAGGCCTAGCTGGCTTCACTGTAAACGCTCTCATCACCAGGAGGACATGTGGATGTAACCACTGATATTTACCCTCCCTTTATCCAATTTTTTTTTTTCCTGCAGTGTCTTAAAACATGAAAGCTAATGACTTACTAGAATGAAATCTTTTCAGATATCTGTCCCTTGCATAATTACTCAGCATTTTTAACTTCTTGTTTAAAAAAACACCACTAACAGAAAATCAGTGTGAGCGCACCTAGCGTTCTCGACCAGGAAATAGTTTCATTTGTCTTGAGTCCCTCCACTTCTTTGAAGTCAGTGGGTGACCTGCTAGGTAGAGCTAATCGTATAAGCAGTACTCTAAGAGCCTCTGAGAGAGAAAGCTTATTTCCATTTCGGTGGTACTAATTCATCCTTTTAATTGTTTTTGAAGATTTCCTCCAGTCAGGAGATATTTTATGCTAAATTTATAGCATAGACCTGTCCGTGTGTATTTATTTATTTGTTGACATTCATAAATTTAGTGATACGACATGAGCAGTTTTTTAGAGCTAAGTTTAGAGCCCTTGATTCGCTTTTAGAGTGTCAGATGCTACTCAGATGTGGTTAAAACTTGAGACTTTATTCATTCCTATCTCCTTTATATTTTTAATCCCTCATAATGACTACATTTCATGATGTAATTTTAGTGTCATTAAACTGAACCACTTGAAATTATAGAATTAATTGCATGCTGTTTCAGTTATAGTTGCTAATTGATTCAAGCCTCCTAGCTGACATCAGGGATGGTCAGTTTGTTGAACAATGTCAAAGAATGCATATATTTAGATAATATTGCCCTATCACTTTTCCATGCTAGCCAAATAGCACCTAGTTAGCTAAAGATTCTTAGGCTGGTCACATCTGAGGACTAACCAGTGCTCATTTGACCTATGGATACTTGCTTGTCTGAATGTTATGGGATACTTACAGTATTGTGGTAGATTAATTGGTGTAATCACCACCCTGATATCTCAGTTAGCTTATTTCTCAGTAACATCACCACTCCATGAGGGTCTGAAGAGATTCTCTGTTCCACAAAGTAATCCAGGGACCCAGGATCCTTCATCTAGTAAGCTCCAGTATTTTTTAGAAAACAAATGGATCCTCTGCAGCTGTTGAGCTGGAAAGGGAGTGATTGAAATGGCAAAGGCATACTTGTTCCTAGGTGGTATTTCCAGAAGCTGGCACCTGCCACTTCTACTCACATTCTGTTGTTGGGCAGTGTTCATGCAGAACCAATGGAATGTAAGAAAAGGAGTGGAATATAGCCTAGAAGCATGGATATGCTCGTAAAATTTAACAACTGGCTCTTCAGGAAGAAAACGTAAATAAAAAATGCCCTGATTCATAGCATTTACCATTTTCCATGGTGTAGATGACTCCCATCATGGCCTGTTTCAAGCTACTGATGTGAATAGAGTTAGGAAGAGATGTGCCCAGTCAGCCTTCATGAGCCAGTGTGGGCCTGCTTCAGCACACCCCTGCCTAGGAGTATGCCAGGAAATAAGAGAACCTGGACAGTGGTGAGCATAACAGTTGCTCTCACTTATGGTGTGGCAGATTGAGTGAGAAGGACACAGGCATGAGCCCTGGTGCTGATTGCTTCTGAGGAGTTCAGTGTACTTGGAAAGAGTGATATAATTATGAAGATACCTGGTATCTAATACATAGTTACTATTTTCCAGACATCATCTCAAGTGATTGATATTTAACTTAACTCTACAATATAGTTATTAATTTTATCCTTATTTTACAGTTTAATGGAGACTATGAGAGACTAAGTAATTTGCTCAAGGCATAATTCATTCTGCTTAGGAATCCATAGTAAGCTATGTGGAAAAAAGAGGCATAAGAACAGGGTCACGAAGGAGAAGGTGATATTATTGGAGAGAGAGTGAGAAAGAGAGAGAGAGAAAGACGGAGGGAGGGAGGGAGAGGAGGAGAAATGGAGAGAGGGAGAGGGATATAGGGAAAGGGGGAGGGGGGGAGGGGAGGGAGGGAGGAGAAAGATATGTCTGAGTGTGTATGAGTGTTTGAGGGTGCTATTCTATTTTTATTTATTTATTTTTTTTAAGATTTTATTTATTTATTTGACAGAGAGAGACACAGCGAGAGAGGGAACACAAGCAGGGGGAGTGGGAGAGGGAGAAGCAGGCTTCCCGCTGAGCAGCTACTGTACCTATCTCCAGTCTGCCTTCCCCTTACAACACTGAATAAAATAGCAAATAGTCTCAACCCTCCTTTACACCACCCCCAAATGCCTCTCCTATTCCTCATTCTCTCCTGTCTTTAAAATGTGTATCGATGTGGGGCTCGATCCCAGGACCCCGGGATCATGACCTGAGCCGAAGGCAGACGCTTAACCAACTGAGCCACTCAGGCGCCCCGAGGGTGCTATTCTAAGCTTAGGAAGCAGGATAATGAATGTAAGCAAAGTGTAAATTTGTGATGGAATGAAGATATTCTTGTTCTTTGACCTTATAATCCTGCTTTTGGGGATTTATCTTAAAGAAATATAATTCGCACTTTAAAGGATGGGGAGGTATTAGTGATTTTTTTTAAAGATTTATTTATTGGAGAGAGAGAGACAGGGGAAGGGGCATAGAGTCTGAGTGTGGAGCCTGATGTGGGGCTCCATCTCAGGACCCTGTGATCGCGACCTCAGCCCAAACCAAGAGTCAGATGCTTAACTGACTGCCACACAGGTGCCCCTGGGATATACATTTTTTTTTTTAAGATTTTATTTATTTATTTGAGAGAGAGAGAGCATGGGAGGGAGCACAAGCAGGGGGAGGGGCAGAGGGAGATGGAGAAGCAGGCTTCCTGCTGAGCAGGCAGCCTGATGTGGGCTCAGTCCCAGGACCCTGAGATCAGGACCTGAGCGGAAGGCAGACACTTAACTGACTGAGACACCCAGGTGCCCCGGGGATACACATTTTAAAGACAGGAGAGAATGAGGAATAGGAGAGGCATTTGGGGGTGGTGTAAAGGAGGGTTGAGACTATTTGCTATTTTATTCAGTGTTGTAAGGGGAAGGCAGACTGGAGATAGGTACAGTAGCTGGTATTTGTAAAGGAGCTGGAGACAAGACAAGAAGAACAAGATTGTGGAAGATCAACCCCAAGGAAACAGTTTTATAGGAGGATTTTACATAGAGGCAATGCCATTGGAAGAAAAGAAGGTAATAGGGGAAAATGAGGAAAAGAAATGACAAAGGAAGATGAGAACAGCAGAGAACAAAGTGGGGAGGAGGATAAAAGGAAGAGATGTCTATGGAGACCAATGGTAGAGGACAACCAATAACTATTTCTAATACTTTTCACTGGTATTCCAGGTTTTGATTGTATGTTGCTCTGTACTGCCTCATCCAGAAACTACCACATTTTTTAAAGATGCTATAGTGTTAAGACCTATGGGTATTGAGTACAGACAACTTTAAAACAATCATTTATCTACTCTAGATAGTAGCTTGTTACTACTAACCTGCCCTAACAGAGCTTGGTGAGAATGAATGCATGTCAGGCTATTTTAAGCCCACTGAAATACTAACTGGCATTGGTTTCATCCTAATCAGAGTTTTGTTGAACACTTACTAGATGATACCAGACAATGTTCTAGACCAGAGGTTAGAGTTTTACACTACAAATGCAGAGTTGAATAGCATCAACAGTACCATATGGTCTGTAAAGCCTAAAATATCTATTAAGTTGCCCTATATAGAAAACGTTCACTGAATCCCAAGCAACATACTAATGGTATATCAGCTACATGTTAGCACAGCTTATATACTCATGGAGCTTTGGCTAGTAAGGCTTTTGTTTCCAAATCATGATGAAAATGCATATATTTTAATACTGAGAAACTGCAAATAAAATGTGATGTATTGAAAGGCACTATCGATCTAATTCCAAACCATCAGGATTTGGTATGGTGGTAAGCCAAAGAAAGAAACCCTGTTTGAAGTCTCAGGGTTTAACTCTATCCCCATAGAGTGACAGGTATGTTGTTTTCCAGATGGTTTCCATATCGTTAGCATCCTTTCTCCCTTGTAAAGCTGAGCCTGCTGAAAGGGTTGTTGGTAGCAAGTACCTTTCCAGTGCTTCTGGATAGCAGATGATAGGATACAAGGTGTTCTTGGTCAGTTCCCAAATTTTCAAGAAGTTTCCATGTGAGTAGATGTGCAGTGTTGATTTTTAAATTATACCTTAGCAGAAAGAATGTAAAGCAACTGAATTATGGCAATTTTAGAAGAGGCAGCTAGCTGCCTCATTCCATTGAATACTTCCTTTTCAGTGAAACAGAGAGGGAGGGAGGAACGGAAGGAGGGAGCAGAAAGAGAGGAAAAAGAGAGCGAGGAAGAGAGAATCTTGTCTCAGCCTATCAAGTGCTTCCCAGTTTCCCAGTTTTAATGAAGAAATGGCTCTTCTATTTGGGGCTTTTTCTTTTTTTTTTCTAACTTGACCAGACTGTTTCATCTTGCACTCTTTTGGAATTAAACACACACCAGCTTTGCTTAACTTAGCATGTCTAGCCTGAAGGAGGAAGATGGTTATTATGTTTTAATACTTGAATACTGTCTATCAAAATCAAAATCATGTAACTCATTAGTAATTGAAACAGTCATCAGGGGATGATATCCCAGCTCCTGACAACATAGTGAGAAATGTCTGCATCTCAGTAGTACATTTTTTATTCCTCTTGCTGTGACTCTTTTTACTCTAATTTCCAAATTAATTGTTTGTTAAAATAAAAACTTCTGACATGACAGCTGTATTTGTGGCCATACACCAAATTCAGTCTCAGTCCTCTTAAGTGTCCTTTGATTTCTGTATTTACAGTCCAGAGGGGTGAGCTTTGGTATGAAAGTGGGCAGGCAGAATTTGCTAAGGAGGACAGGATACTGAAGACTGGCAAATTATTTAAGATATGTTCAAACTTCAGGGTTCAGTTGATGTACATCCTGAAGTATCCTGACAGCACTGGCAAATAACAAATTGATGAACTGGAATTTATAAAAAACCGTGGAGAGTGGCAAAGATGCCTGAAGATGGAAAATGGGTGCACATTCGAATGTTCAGTGTGGATTCTTCAAGCTATATAACTACTTGCATTCAAAGGGAAAATTCAAGCACTTGGGGTAAAAGGAATGACTTTTAACCTTCAAGAAGAATTAATACTAGTAAGTAGCATGACTTCACTGAGGATGAGCAATGTCTCACCAAACACATTTTCTCCTTCAAAAGTTGCTAGAGTTTATAACAGAACACTATGACAGACTTAAATGTAACTGATCTTCATCATGGCATTTTCTTTTTTTTTTGTTTTAATTTAATGTAATTTTATTATGTTTTCTGTTGTTTATTATGTTTAATATTTTTAAAATATATTTAAATATATTTTATATGTTCCCAGGGTCCTGGGATCGAGCCCCGCATCGGGCTCCCTGCTCCGCGGAGGCCTGCTTCTCCCTCTCCCACTTCCCCGGCTTGTGTTCCCTCTCTCGCTGTGTCTGTCTCTGTCAAATAAATAAACTCTTAAAAATAAATAAATAAATAAAATATATTTAGTATATTTATTATGTTTTCTCTAGGTGATGTTCCAGTTTAAAAAGTACTCAAGTTACTCGTATCCGTATCAATGCAGATGCCCCCATTGAAAGGTAACTGGAGACTATAGGGTGTAAATTATTTATGTAGCTCTGCATTTCCATGAAATAATAGGTGTATGTAGAGTTCATTTCATAGCTTTTCCTATTTTCTTTTTACTCTTTCACACATATTAATGTGTGTGTTCCTTGCCTTTCCATGCTTTATATAAATGACAGCTTTTGTAAAGCTTTCTGCCAATGGAAAGTCAGGGAAAACTTTATAAATTTCTTGGCTTATAATATTGAAAGAGGAACTCAGGACCTTGCCTGTTTCTTTTTTTTTACATTTTATTAATAAAATCCTTATTTATTTATCATTTATAAACTGAGGGTCAGGAAGAATGAGAAAGTGGCACGAATTATTGTAGAAAATCTTAATAACTATTACAAGATTCTGCATTTAAGATGCATTTTATGTCAGATACACATGATACTCTAACTCTGCATAATATAACTCAGGGACTGCTTATAATACTACCCAAAATTCACTTAAGATTTTAATGCAGTGTATGGCATTAATGATTGTCTTATCACATAACAGTCTGTAATGTTGTAGTATGGAATATAAACTGAACATTATAATGTATTATTATCTAGGGGCACCTGGGTGGCTCAGTCGTTAAGCATCTGCCTTCAGCTCCGGTCACGATCCCAGGGTCCTGGGATCGAGCCCCGCATCGGGCTCCCTGCTCCACGGGAGGCCTGCTTCTCCCTCTCCCACTCCCCCTGCTTGTGTTCCCTCTCTCGCTGTCTCTTTCTCTGTCAAATAAATAAATAAAAAATCTTAAAAAAAAAAGATTATAATGTATTATTATCTAAACACAGAAGACTTCAATTTCTGATAGAAAGATTATAGGACTGGATAATGAAATAGCTATGTTCTAAAATTACTTTACCATCTATAACCTGGCCTGACTGCCATGACTCATCTTTTCTACACAGGGAGAGTGACAATAACTCTATGTTGTATAGATTTGTTTAACATAAAAAATTAGCTAGGGAAATCTGCAAGAAAGAAGGGCATTGTGGAAAACAACATTTGTTAAGTTATTATGATCATGAAATCTAACCAACTTTATAATCAGTCTAGAATGTACTTATATTCTGTTATTACTGCACATGCATTAATTTTATTCAACATAAAACAAATGGGGGAAGACAACTAGATTTTCTTTCCAGATGGTGTGAAAACAGCAAGGTCAAACTTGAAGAAAGACTGTCCCTTTTTACATAGAACTTACAATTTATCACTTCTCATTTAGGTTATAAAACTTGTTTTTCATATTTTTCACTGGATTCTTTGGCTTCTGATCCATTGGAAGAGAAATGTATATGGATCTTAGAAAGTAATCTGCTCTTATTCATTTGTTAAGTATTGAAGGCCTGCCTCTTCCCTTACTCTTCTCTGAGATTTTTTTTTTTTTTAAAGATTTTATTTATTTATTTGACAGAGAGAGACACAGCAAGAGAGGGAACACAAGCAGGGGGAGTGGGAGAGGGAGAAGCAGGCTTCCCGCCGAGCAGGGAGCCCGATGCGGGGCTCTATCCCAGGACCCTCGGACCACGACCCGAGGCGAAGGCAGACTCTTAACAACTGAGCCACCCATGTGCCCCTTCTCTGAGATTTTTATTGATTTCTTTCTTTTTGGTTACAGATTAGCATAGCAATATTCTGGAATACCAAAATTTACTGGCAGAAGTGGAGAGTAAGCAGCTCATTTTTCAAGGACTTTACAGTCTGTTCTCTGCCTTAGTTGCTCCAAGAGTTCGTTCTCATACGACTTCTCAGTATTTTCATAATTGGCTGCGCAGAATTTTCATAATTTGTAAACATAGTAAAATGGTTGTCAGACATTTAGTATGGTAAAAGTGGAGGGAAAAAAAGACCAGCTTCCTTAAACCATTTACATTTGACTTGGGGAGAAAGCTGGGCGCATGCCCATAGCAGTTAAATGATCAGGCACACGACTCAAAGTGATTTTTCTTGAGGTGTCACTGCCACACACAACCACCATGTGTTCTTACTTGGCTCAGGCTGGCTTTGCTGATCTTCCAGAACTCTGAAGGCTGTACCCCAGCCCCAGTTTTACATCCATTTTTCTCTGCCAAGGTGAAGGCAGTGAAAACCACACATGTTTTTCTTTCTCCCTTTTCTCGGCGGAGCTGATTGCCTCCGGATGAAACATCTTCCACATCAGCGAACATTGGCATTGCACCTGGCACAATGGCCAGGCTGGATATGGCACCCGGAGGGGAGCACACAATGGAAAACAAGTCTTCATGGTAACGCCAGTTGAAGCGGCCAGACAACGGCACCTTCTGTGTCTGCAGTCCAAGCCTCTAGCTAGAGAACTGGAATTTTGAGCAAGAAAATGTTGAGAAAAACTGAGAACAAGAGCAAAGACGGATGGAAAGGGTCGTGGAGAACCAAAGTATGCTCTGGACCTAGTTCTCAGAGAAAAACAAAAAGCAAGAAATACAGGAGGAATATAGGCATCTAATACAATTAATTTTTTGCCAAATAAAATTTTATACTTTCTAATAAGATGTTGACAAAGACGGTACGTAAATAAAACACATGAACTTGCACTCTATATTTTCTCCTAAGTTCCTTTAATTCAAGCCAATATTCTGATTTTGAGTTCAAGAGCAGCAAAAGTTGTTTTTTTTAATCTTGCATCTATACTGCTGAAGCAGTGAACAATTTACAAAATATTACATTCATAGAATTCCATTAAAATACATATATACATATAGAAGTAGAGACTCCTAAGGAAGGTATGTATCAAAATACTACCAGTGGTCATATCTGGGTGGTGGGATTATGGGAGATTTTATATCTACTTTTTATCTTTTTTCTAATTTTTCTATAATTAATACGGCTTGCTGTTTAATTTTAAAATATAAAGAATATTAATGATACTATTTTTTGAAAACATACAAAATTCAAAGTCAATTAAAGCTGAGTTCTGGAACATTAGTGTTAAGTCACAGTTCCCAACTGCTCAATAATTCATAGAAATCTGCTTTGCATTGCATCCCCCTCATTGCCTGGGCTTGTTGAGGAAACACATGTAAGATCTTAAGTCTGAGTTATCTGGACTGGCTTCTCCCAACATGGATATTTCATAGATCCTTATTTTATTTTAGACTGTCTCTTCCTGGTCCTCTCTGTAAACTATCTGGTTTACTTATTTTCTGGGTTGGAAGTACTGTTTGCATTTTACTCTGTTCAAGATGAAATATTTTTTTCCCCTCCTTTAAAACTAGAGACTTGATCATTTCTGTCTGCTTGTCTTAAAATTAATATATCCTCTGCTGGAAGTAAAAGCATTTCTAAATAAGAAATAATGCTGATAAAAGCATTTCCATGATTGGGTGAAGACTGTTCCCAGGGTTTTTCATCCCTGGCATTTCCAGCCTGTCTGGCATGTGAGTGCTCCGGCTCTGGGTCCTTCGGCTTATAGAAACTTTCACCTCACTGTCTTTGCCTCCTGGACATATAGACTTACATTTCACTCCCAACCCCCACCCACATGCACATCACACACCTACGCACACTCTTAGTCTCATTAGGATATAAGCCTTGGAGACTTTCTTTTTTTAGGAGGGAAGAGGTAGTTGGCGAATGTATAACAACATGCGTCTACCATTATAGTATCATGCAGAGTGGTTTCACCGCCCCAAAAATCCTCTGTGCTCTGTCCCCCACCCTTCTAACTTGGATGCTTTCTTCATAATTGTGAATCTAGGTTAGCTGTTTTGCAGAAATTCTATGATTCTTCCATTGGAACATGGAAGGGTAGCCCATGCACCTTCACATTTGTGTGGCTGCTTTATTCAAGGGACTCTACTGAATCTTAATCAGAGAATTGCTAATCCCTGGAGCGTGTAACAAGAAACTATAATCTTGTCTTCTTAAGCAAACTAAGATATTCTTGAGACATAGTCATCTGCTGGTCTAGCTGTGAAATTCTTTTTTTTTTTTTTTTTAAAGATTTTATTTATTTATTTGAGAGAGAGAGAATGAGAGAGAGCACATGAGAGGGGGGAGGGTCAGAGGCAGAAGCAGGCTCCCTGCCGAGCAGGGAGCCCGATGCGGGACTCGATCCCGGGACTCCAGGATCATGACCTGAGCCGAAGGCAGTCGCCTAACCAACTGAGCCACCCAGGCGCCCTAGCTGTGAAATTCTTAAGAGACGTATGTCCTGTATTGATAATCTATTTTCTGGATTTGAAATCAAGTGAGACAATGATTTTATTTATTTTTCGGAGAGTGGTTTGTTCTTAATTTTGTATTTTTACGTGGGGAAGAACTTTTTTTTCAGCACTCTAGAGTGGGTGCAACAGATCAAAGAAGAATAGACTGTGTTTAATTACCTTCCAAATTATTGTGGCTGCAATTCAGGAACCCGGTAGCCTGAGCTAATGTAGACCCCTTTCCAGCTACGAACACATTCTGTGTTCATAATGCATAAGGGAATGAGAGTTGGGGATACTGCTGCACCATCTTTGGAAAATGTGATCTGCTAACAGCTTCCCATCACGAGGTCCTAAGACTCTTTGTCTAAGGGATGTTCCTGGACACGGGACCTTGAGCAGCTCACATGCAAGGTAAGCTGGAAATTCCAAGAGGGAAAAACTCCGGGAACAACACACACCAAATAAAGGAAGGACGTAATGATCAATAATGTAGTCCATCTCCTCTTGTTTGGGATAACTTTGAGTCAAGTTATATGCTGACTCTAAGAGTTGCCCAGTGGGATTGGGTTCAGTTGCTCACTGCATCAGACGGCTAATGAAAGCTCAGCCATGCTGGAAATAACAGAGCCACCTCAGACACACAGTCCTGTTGATTTTTTTTTTCCCTAATACTTTTCATAATTATCCATTATACTTTTACTAACATAACACCAGTGTCAATGATAATGATAATAATGTCAACAATATACTAACACTAATAATAGCTAAATTTCTATCAGGTGTTTCTTATGGATCAGGCAATATTTTAAGTGTTTTGCATTTTTAAGTTCATTTAATATTGTTAATGATAGTATTATTAAAATTCTCTTTTAAAAAAATTCTCTTTTTATAAATGAGGGAACTGAAGCTCAGAAGTGGAACCTTAGCTTAGTCTTTGTTATAATAATACTAGGGTTACTGCAAGACCTTTCTAATTGTCCCCACTTACAGTCTTGGAATCATCTATCAATGCAAGAAATCTCAATATTCCAGACTTGTTAGGCCAGTGACTTGCAGTGGAAGCCCTTTAGGTGAAAGGCATCTGCCCGTTTCTGGACTACAGATAAACCAACAGTTTTTTCAGTTTTATTTTCAAATTTAGGAAATAACAGGGCACCTGGGTGGCTCAGTCAGTTAAGCAGCTGCTTTCGGCTTGGGTTGTGATCCCAGGGTTCTGGGATTGAGCCCCGCATCGGGCTCCCTGCTCAGTGGGGAGCCTGCTTCTCCCTCTCCCTCTGCCTACTTGTGCTGTCTCTCTCTGTCAAATAAATAGATAAAATCTTAAAAACAACAACAACAAACAAATTTAGGAAATAATCAACATTTTCAAACGATGAGATCATGTATATATTTGTGTGGGTAGAGGTGATTTGAGGCTTGTCTAGAACCTGGAATTTGCTGCCCAGTTTTGTCAACAAAACTAAGAGGTTGCTCAAGCCATCTTTAAATTATGTCCCACTGTGATTTCACGCTAAAACAATGGATCATTAGGTCTAACAGCTGAAAGATGGGACTTGTTTTGGCCCCCATTGTAGATGTTTTGCTCAGTAAAAGTACTACCTACCAATTATGTATACTTTCTCTTCCTAACACAATCCTTAATGCCTCCTACAGTGAAAGAACCCTAAGTTCTCTTCCATAAAATAGTGTCTAGGGGCGCCTGGGTGGCTCAGTCAGTTAAGAATCTGCTTTTGGCTCAGGTCATAATCCCAAGGTCCTGGGATCAAGCCCTGCATCAGGTTCCCTGCTCAGCAGGAAGCCTGCTTATCCCTCTCCCTCTGCTGCTCCCCCTGCTTGTACTCTCTGTCTCTCTGTCAAATAAATAAATAAAATCTAAAAAAAAAAGTGAAAAAAATAGTATCTAGAATAAATTAAAAGATAGAATCTTCTCATTCACCAATAGAATTTCCTCATAATTCATTTTTTTTTTTTTTTACTGAAATAACTTCCATTTTATAGCATTTAGGACTTTAATTCTTACAGTTTCCCCAATAGACTTATATCAGTAGCCTGTCTGCAGCCCTCCAGAATTTAGGAAAACTGGGACGTCAACAGGTAACCAGAAAAATTCTGATAGGGTAAGACATAGTATTTTAATTACGGTGGTTAACACGGGCCTTTCATGGAGACTGTCTAATTGACAAGACCATTCAGTATATGTGTGACCCCTCCCCAGCCAGAGAATGGAGGACCAAACCTGGGTCCCTTTGAGGTTAGCAAGATCATCAATTTGATGTTCTTGTAAATTCAGTTTTCTCTATCTATATATTTATTCTATGTTCCAATCTTGTGGTGATGGTTCAGGAAATCACTCTTCTGAACCATGTTATAAAGGAAGCTCAGAATCAATTGGGGACATTACTGCCACTGCTAAAAACTGGCCAGTGTGAAATTATAATCCTGTTATGTCATCCTAGGAACAAGTGTCATATCAGTAGACTAAGATGTTCAACCAGGGGACGCCTGGGTGGCTCAGTTGGTTGGGCGACTGCCTTCGGCTCAGGTCATGATCCTGGAGTCCCGGGATCGAGTCCCGCATCGGGCTCTCTGCTCAGTGGGGAGTCTTCTTCTCCCTCTGACCCT
>NC_138383.1:8267828-8283557 GCF_054177405.1 Leptonychotes weddellii
CTCCCCTCTAGAACCCTCAGTTTGTTTTTCAGAGTCCATCGTCTCTCATGGTTCGTCTACCCCTCCGATTTCCCCCGCTTCATTCTTCCCCTCCTGCTACCTTCTTCTTTTTCCTTTTTTTTTCTTAACATATATTGCATTATTTGTTTCAGAGGTACAGATCTGAGATTCAACAGTCTTGCACAATTCACAGTTAGTGCCCCCATTTTTGATTGCACCTCATTAATAGCCTTTTTGATTTCAACTTGGTTAGAGTTTAGTTCTTTTATTTCTCCAGAAAGGGTTTCTCTGATAACTTACATGCTTTTTTCAAGCCCAGCTAGTATCTTTAAAATCATCATTCTGAACTCTAGGTCCGACATCGTAGTAATGTCCATATTGAGTAGGTCCCTGGCAGTCGGTACTACTTCTTGTTCTTTTTGTTTAGGTGATTTTTTCCATCTTGTCATTTTGCCCAGTGGAGAATGGATGAATGAAAGAACAAAATGCTAACAGGGTAACAATGTCCCTAGAAAATATACTCTATACAAATCAGAAAAGACCTGAAACTGGGGGAAAAGAAAGGGAAAGAAAGAAAAAAGAAAAATAAAAAAAAAATAAAAAAAAATATAAAAGCAAACAAAAACAGAACAAAACAAAAAAAAACAGAATATGATCAAATATGATCAGGCTGGTGCATAGATCAGTGCCACACACTAGATCTTGGGTGTATTTTGGTCTGTTGGAAGAAAGTGCCTCCCAAAATTTTAAAGAAAGAAAAACATATGTAGAAAAATAAGGTTTGATACAATGAAGGGATGGAATATGACGGTAAAGATGAACATTATAAAAAAATTTATAAAAGGAATTGATAAGAAGAAGTTGTTTGAAAAAAGATAGAAGAGGATTTAAAAAAAAGAAAAGAAAAAAAGAAAAAGGGAGAGAATGTGATCAGGCAGGAGACTAGAACAAAGCCATACACTAGATATTTAGGGTATATTTTGATCTGTTAGAAGAAACTGTATCTCATAATCTTAAAGAGAGAACAACTTATATATATATGCCAAAAATAAGGGTAACTACTATGAAGGGATAGAATATGACTTTAAAAATGAAAAATAAAAATGTTTTTTAAAAAAGGGATTGATAAGATATTGGTTGAAAAAGGGGAAAAGAAAAATTCAAAAAAAAAAAGATAGTTAAAAAAAAATTAACTTTGAAAGACTAAAGAATCATGGTAAAAAAAGCCATGGATTCTATTTGCAGTATTCCCCTAGCGCTGGAGTTTTGCCATTCTCATTGATCGGTAAACTTGGTCTTGGCTGGCTGTTCTCGCTGATCTTCTGGGGGAGGGGCCTGTTGCCATGGTTCCCAAATGTCTTTGCTGGAGGCGGACTTGCCCCGCCCTTGCCCGGTGGGCTAAGTAATCTGCTTTGTTTTGCTCTTGGGAGCTTTTGTTCCCTGCAAGCTTCCCTTGTAACTTTGGAGGCCGAGAGTGAAAATGGCGGCCTCCCAATCTCCGCCCCCGGAGGACCCGAGAACTTGGGGCCCCACTCTTCAGTGCACCCCCAGAGACAAGCAGTCTCCCCAGTCTCTGGCCGTACTCCGTGCTCACCCGGCCTGTGACTGAGCGTTTCTCTCTGGCTCATGCCCCCGTGTGGAGTCTCCAAACCCAGCAGATCCCTGTGGTGCGCTCTCGCGCTGCTCCTCCCTGGGGATGAAGCGGAGTCTCCCCGGATCTGATGCTTGTTGGGTCCCTGCTGGAGGAGCAGTGGCCTGACTGTGCCACGGATCACGGTTTATGGGAACCCCGAGCTGCAAGCCCATGCCTTGGCTCCGTCTCTGCAGCCAGCTTCCCTGCTGTGATAGCTGGGAGCTCTGCTGCACTCAGGCACCCCTGGTCCCTCTGTGACCCCGAGGGTCCTGAGACCACACTGTCCCACGAGGGTTCCACCCCCTGCTTAGCCACTGGAGTGACATCCCTCAGCGGAGCCGACTTCTAAAAGTTTCAGTTTTGTGCTCCGCTGCTCTATCACTTGCCAGAGCGGCCGACGGAGGCCCCCTCTCCCCACCGTCTATCCTCCCGAATATCGCCTCGGATTCACTTCTCTGAACATCCTACCTTCCAGAAAGTGGTCGCTTTTCTGTTCAGAGAGTTGTTGCTATTCTTTTCTTCGATCTCCTGTTGAGTTTGTAGGTGTTCAGAATGGTTTGATCCCTATCCAGCTGAATTCCTGAGACCAGATGAAATCCAGATCTCCTACTCCTCCGCCATCTTCCTCCGCCCCTCCTAAAATGCTATCTCTTTAAATAAAGGTCTACATAACCCCAATTACTTGGTATTTTTGCACTTGCATTAACGAGGCAACGAAGGCTTGGATATTTCTTACTCTTTTACCATACTACAAATAAATATTTCTGAGAAGCAGAAAGAAATTGGTGCATTTAGACGTTAGTGGTAGATTAAGACATAAATTTTATTTGGAGAAAGTTTTCAGGTCAAAACATTTATTCATTGTGACTAAGTCACATGTGAATGAGACTAAACACTTGCCTTCTGTGAAGTCAAGTATTTAATGTGAAGTTTGCCATAGTTAGCATCGTTTTGCAGATAAGTTTTCCACTCATAGTACTTACACTGGAATGGTGTAGCATTCTGATATCAGTGAATCATACAGCAACTCTGTTTTCACTCTAGAGGAAGTGTCCTGTGTCTTTGTTCTATCTTTCTATCTATCATTGACCACATTTTATTGAATTGGTTGACAGTGCCCTAGAAGAGCCCTTTTCTTAGGCTGACTGTCCCTTAGAAAGAATCCTAAATTTACTCTAAATCCTACAAATGAGTTGTTGAATGAATATGTTATCTTTTGCAAGTGTCCATTGCATTTAAGCAGGCTTATACTCAACTGAAAGGACCAGATAATTTAAAAGAACAATTTAGGAACACAGAGGTCTTCAAATCACTTAGTATATTCAAAGTGTGATAAACTACAAGATAAATTTTTGGGCAAAGACTTTCTCACGTTTCAAAGATTTCCAGTTACATAGTGATTTTAACAGATAGATTCACCTCCTCCTAAACAGTGTTCTTACTTTCTCCTGGTTGGCGTCTTTAAAAAATACAGGTAAGGGAACATATTGAAAACTATCTGGCTAAAATTATGCTGCCAGACATACTATCTTGCTTGTTTTCCTCTAGTGGAATATAAATGATGGGTTATGAGTCACTCATCACCATTCACCATCCTAAGCTCAGCTATCAAATGCTGGCATGGAAGAATGAGAGGCATGTGATGCAGAAGAAGAGGATATGTCAGAGAAGCTCAGAAACAAAGGGTACCCCAAGGTCAGTAAATGCTTTTCTCTTGTTAGCTAAGCCTGAGCTTCCTTTTTGAGGGGGCTGTGATTTTAGCCACTTCAGTTAGGAGCTTAGTTGAACAGCGAGAATGATTAGTTCATTTCCCAGTTGGAGGTTATTGTTGCAGGAATGGTTTTAATATACACAGGGTTTTGGCTTCAATTTTTGCTTTCAAACTCCAGCAAGTCTTGAATTGTTTATTGAATCTAGGTTGAGAAACAGAACCAAAAGATGAAGCTAATAATTGGCAAGAGTCCCAATCCTTGTGTCATTATGGTCCTTAATTAGGGTAAGGGTTATGTAGGGAAAGATTGCTGATTTGAATCACTTGTTTCCAGATCTTTTCTTGGGGGAAGGGGTTATAATTAGGAGTTCTGTTTTTCTGTAGGTAAACAGAGATTGCATTAGGAAGCAGAAATGATGCATACTTAGTGATAATTTGTTTCTTTGGCAAGTTAGTCAAGGGAGAATAAACCATCTTTTCCTGATCGTTTTCAGATTAAAACCTTATTGTATCAATCAGTAGAATACTCAGCATAAGAGAAACTTTATGGAAAATTTACAGTAAAAAAATTACCATACTGCATATTCCATTCACCTTCTTTTTGAGTAACTGGAGGCTAATGCCGCATCCTATGTGGAGGGTGGGTCTACTTCATTAGAGAAGGATGTTTCCCAGTGTCCTGTAAAAGGGCTTGACTCATACATAGGAGGTGAGAGGGTCCCAGCACTCTGACACCTTAGGAGCTCTGCATCTTAGAAACTGAGGTAACCTTGACAGATTTTCTCATTCTCTTATATTTTTTTAATTTATAGAAAGTTTCAGGGTTTCCCAATTCGTATTTGTAATACATATGAATAAAATACTAGCTGAGAAATGTCTTTTATTTCTTATTCCCCCCCTTCCCCGGGTGTGTCCATGGTGACATGGTGACATGGTAAATGGGAGAGCATTGTGTTCTAATCTGATAGTTTATTCTGGATGAGCAAATGTATATGTTTTTTGAGATTCGTTGCATTAGGTGTTAGATGATTCAATAGAGAAGGAGCTTTAGTAGATACCAAAATGTGAAGCAACATAGCATGGCAAAACCATCACCACCACCACCAACAACACAAAGTTAAAATCCTGAAGATCTGTTTTATTTGTGAGAGAAACTCCATTGTTGGGTCTCCTGCAACATCTTCAGGGACTCCATTTTTTTTGCTTTGCATTCAGATGAAATGATCGCATGTGGCACAGAGCCTCAGTTAGGGCTCCTTATAAGCAATAGCCTTCATGTTATCTTTTGTAACATACTTACAAGGAAACCTCAGGAGGTTTTTTAATTGAAAATATTAGTGCATGGGAGGGTGTGGTGGTGTTGTCTAATATGTACTAATGACAATAGAGTGTGTGGGTGTAATGTATGGCAGGATCCCACAGGGCATCTATCTTCGGCTACTTGAGGTGCCAGGATTGCTCACCACACCCATCTTGGTTTGGAAAATCTTCACAGAGCAGGATACTCTCAGGCCATAGCCTAAATGCGTCCCCTTCTCTAAACAGAAAAAGCGAAAAGGTATATATGAAACCAAATCTACTTCCATTTCTAGAGTCTGGTTGATTGGGATATAAATGAGTTTAGATTCTGATATGATGGCCATTATAGTTTAGGTGGGATTGGTCAGAAATGATCATTTAAAGATTGCTAGGGCATGTATTTGGCAGGGCCTCTAGAGTCACTTCATTTCAGAGCCTTGCCTTGGGAATTACTTCTCTATTAATATTATTGCATCTTTCCATATTTATTTGTAGATATGGTTAAAAAATTACTCATCCATAGTAATTTCTGTTCCACTCAGCTTTGTCCATGGAGTTTAACTATAGTTAAAAATAGGAAAAAAAAAGAGTGTGTGTGTGTGTGTGAGAGAGTGATTACTTGGCATAGATAAAATCCTGAGAAAAATAAACAATTACCTACCAGAAGCTAGAGTGTCCCAATTGATTGCCTCTTACCACTCCCCCCTACCTCTTCTGCATTAATTGGGATTTATGCTTAACATCTGGATCTTCATAGATGCTTCTTTTCAATTTATCTTAATTTCATCTGTGCTGAGTATTTCTTTGGGGAAAAAAAGAGAATATAATGGCTTTCAAAATTAGTGACCTAAAAATAAGATTATAGGTTTTCTAGCCTGTCATAGCAGCAGAAGTTTCCAGACCTGGGTTTGTTTGGCAAACCTGATTGACCAATCTAATTATATGGATGATAGTATGAATATTAAGAAAATAACCTTGGGGCACCTGGGTGGCTAAGTCGTTTAAGCATCCGACTCTTGTTTTCAGCTCAGGGTTGTGGGATCAAGCCCCACATAAGGGCTTTGTGTTCAGCATGAAGTCTGCTTGTCCCTATCCTTCCCCCTCTGCCCCTCCCCCCACTCACTCTCTCTAAGATAAATAAATAAATAAATAAATAAATAAATAAATAATTTAAAAAATAGAAAATAACCTTGGGTGTATGTGTTGGGGGGTGATTTTCTGCATGCATTTTTGACTTGTGGCTGGAGACAACTTTTCTGCCACCAGGTAGTGCTCCCTCCAAGGCAGTCTCAACTCTTTTTAGCAGATTCTTCCAATATTTATCTACATATTTCCAATTAATGTTTGATAATATCACTATTCCTTTGTTTTTCATTTTGAAGAATTATTTCTTGAACTCTTATTATGGAATATGGTGATTTGGTTTTTCTTTTCCTTATTCTTAGACTGCAAGAATTCTATCCCCTCTTCCTTCCAGGAGATTATTTGGTATTACTAGACTATATTCATTTCTATATGCTATCGTAACTGTGAAAATATTAGTCACAGCTGAGTCATATAGTATATTATATTCATTTTGTTCATTTATTCTTTATAATTTTTTTGGTGACAACTGTCTTTATTTTTTTCTTTGTTTTGATTGTTAATTCAACTCCAATTTTTTGTTTCAGATCTGTATAAGATTTTCAATATGATTATAGACATTTGGTAATCTCTTAATTTCATCTTCTGACATGATCTTCCAAAATATTCTGACACCGTAATCAAGACTGATTGCTCTCAGGGTGCCTCGTGGCTCAGTCAGTTAAGCATCCAACTCTTGGCTTTGGCTCAGGTCATGATCTCAGGGTTGTGATTGAACTTGTGTTGGGCTCCACGCTGGGTGTGGAGTCTGCTTCAGATTCTCTCTCCATCTTCTTCTGCCCCTCTGTCCCCCTAAAAAATTTAAAAAAAAGATTAAGTGTACAGCTGCTATATTGGGAAATTTCTTAAACATCATCTTGATTTCCCTCACCTCTTCCAAGTTTGTTTCCTATTTTCTAGAACTCAAGTCAAGATGTCTTGACTATCCTTTAACACTGAATTGAAAATTTAGTAGGATGTATAATTTTTTTAGAGATATTTTTTCCAAAAAATTTTGAAGACATTTCTTCATAGTCTCCTGACATTTAGAGGGACTGTTGAAAAATCTATTATCATAGACTCCAGGACATTTATATATAAGTCACATTTTTTTACTACAAAATTACAGGATTTTTTTTCCTAGTCATAACAGTTGACATTTCACAATGGTATATTTGGGTATGGGTCCATTTTCAGTTACTGTTCTGTGGACTCTGAATCCTTTAAATGTGGAGACAGATCTCCTATTTGGGCATGTTGTCTTGAAATGTTTATCTGATTATTCCCTTTCTACTTTTGTTACCATTTTATCTGTTCTCTCTCTCTCTCTTTTTTTCTTTTCTTTTTTTTTGGATTTCACCAACTTTATCTGTTGGTGAAAGTATATCTGAAAAAGGATATACCGAAGCTTCTTTTTTTTTAATTTCCAAAAGCCTTTTTTATTCTCTGAAGATAATTTTCCTCTAGAATTCTGTTTTTATTTTTAGATATATTACTTACTTCTTTGAAAATATTTTTTGCTTATTTTTAATCCTCCAAATACCTATACCTCCAAATATCTCCGTGCGTGCTTATTTTATATCTATTTTTTAAAATATTTATGTATGTATTTGAGAGGGAGAGAGAGAGAGTGAGAGAGAGAGAGAGCATGCACATGCAGGGAGAGGGGCAGAGGGAGAGGGAAAGAATCTCAAGCAGACTCCGTACTGAGGGCGGAGCCTGACATGGGGCTCAATTTCACCATCCTGAGATCATGACCTGACCTGCAACCAGGAGTTGGAGGCTAAACCAACTGTGCCACCCAGGTGTCCCTATTTTGTATCTATTTTTAACATTATATTCCTTTTTCAAATGCCTGGTGCCTTGGACCCTAGATTGTTGGACTTCTTTAAGTGTGGTCTTCCTGTATAATGATTCTGATGAGGTAATTTCCTTGAAGAAGCCCAAAGATAGTACTTTAAATATTTATTCTTGGTATTGTCAAATTTTCCATAAAAGAGACTTTGTGTTCCCTACATGTAAGATAGACGTCTGGTTTCCAGTGTTCTAGAATTTAAATGAGCAAGGAAAGTCAAGAAGTACCTTCTCATCAGTGGGCCTGTCTCAGTGTAGGGACTTTCTGCTTCACTATCTCTAGAACATAAGTCTCCTACTGGAATGGAGGATAGAACCTTGGATTGTTGCAGGTGGAGAGATAACTACTTCTTATTCAGAAGGGGGCTGATTCTGGTGGGGAATAGCAGTTCTAATTTTGTGTAAGTTAACTTCTTACCTGTCCCTTTTGCCCACCTTCACCCTCAATATCAGAAGTAGTTGATGCTGCCAGTTCCTGAGACTTAAAGGACATTGTATGGTCAATGAAATTACATTTTGGCCTTTTGTTCTATCACTTTAGGGCTAAACTTCCCCTAGTATATGAAATCATCACCACCCATTCATGTACTTCCCAGCTTAAAAAACTGATTCTGTCTTTTCACAGGTTCTCTATTTCCTTGTGGGATTCTTTGGTCATTAATTCTTTTGTTATTATTGCTGATTTTCTCTTTAGGAGGTAGCAGCACTACATTTTATGGTAATAAGGTCAATCTTTATAATTACCTCTAGAGTTAACTTGGGATCTGTAATGAAGCAGGTGCTAAGACAGAATTAGATGGGTCAGAAATTTATTGGTTGAAATACCTATGAAGGATAAAAGGGAGAGGGGTCAGTTAGGAGGGAAGGACCTCCAGACATGTTTGTGAAAGGACAGAGGGAAGGAAGGAACGTCGAGTAGGATGAGACTCCTCCTGCAGCACAGCTCTGAGAAAAGCTTGGCTAGGCTGGTAGGCAGTTTCAACAGAGATTGCCCATCAGAAGAGGAGTCGCACCTCAGGCAGTAGTAGTCTTGCTTCGGTATCTGTGCTGTGTTAAGTCATTGTTTGGGAGAATCCCATGGAGAGTTGGGAACATTGTGGCAAGTCACAGAGATGCAGCAGATGGAGGCCGTCAGCTAACAACACTCCTAGTAGCAGAGTCTGTTTTGAAGAAATATCTGGTCAATACTTGCTCATGGTCACCATATCTCTGCTCCGTGAAAAAGCATTGAGTACCAACTTTATGAAGAAGAAAGTATTAGTTACTCTCTTAGCAGTTTGGACCATGGACTGGGTGGGTTAGAGAAGCAACAGAAATTTATTTCTCATAGTTCTGGAGGCTGGACTCCAAGATCAGAGTACCAGCATTGTTGAGTTCTAGTGAGGGCACTTTTCTGGGTTGTAGACTTCTGACTTCTCATTGTATCCTCACATGATGGAAAAAGAGCAGACTGTCTCTCTGGCCTCTTCTTATAGGTTTGCTTATAAGGTTCTACCCTTATGACCTAATTACCTCTCAAAGGCTCCACCTCCAAATATCATCACATTGGAGATTAGATTTCAACATATAAATTTTGGGGCACACAGACATTCAGTGCATAACAGTTACTATTCAGTAGTGGTGCAAGAAAACAATGACCTCTTTATTCCAAAATGTGCAATGTAGTTTAAGAGACTGACATGGAACAGTAGGATTACTTTCCTGTGTAAGATTTCATGAATGAATTCTCATTTAATTTCATAGCAAAGATAGAGCATCACCAGACCGTTGCCCAAATCCTGACAGTAATAACTCAAAAGTATATTCGGAGTGTGTTTCTTGCTTCTCCATTGCCAACATTATCTCCTGCCAGGACTATCTCCTGTAACCTTCCAATAGAACTTGCTTACTCTTCTGCTCAGCTACCATTCAGTTACCATATAGCAGCCACTAGGTGTGCATTTTCAAAAATATAATCAGATCCTATCACTTTTTTAAAAAAGATTTTATTTATTTATTTGACAGAGAGGGAGAGAGAGAGAGAGAGCACAAGCAGGGGGAGCAGCAGAGGGAGAGGGAGAAGCAGGCTCCCTGCTGAAAAGGGAGCCTGACGTGGTTCTCGATCCCAGGACCCCAGAATCACAACCTGAGCTGAAGGCAGACGCTCAACCAACTGAGCCACCTAGGGGCCCCGGATCCTATCACTTCTTAAAACATTCTGATGATTTCAAATTGCTCTTTTGTGATATCTGAGCTCTTTGCATGACTTGTAAGACCACGCATGGTCCAGTACATGCCTTGCTCATCCTGCACTGCTGTTCCCTTCCTCACTGCACACTGGCCATGCAGGCCCTTCTTCCTTCCTGATCCTCAGGCTGGCCCATCCTTTTTGCCTCTAGCCTGCCCTTGTATTCCTTTGGTCTAGAGTGCCCTTTCTCTGCTCGTTCTACTGTCACTTCTCCATCTATATATTTCAGATGTCATACAAGTCACATATATTTGATTTGGAGTGCTTGTAACCTGAAACGGAACCAAGACCCCAACTTTTGTGATTGGCTCAGGAGGCTGCTACCACTTATAATTAGATGTCCATCAACAGCTACCTGCACTAAGCAGGGCTGTTGTTTGCTTTCTTGGGACGTCTGAGAGTACAGTAGCAAGATTAAAGGAGCACTTCCATCTTGGGTCTCTTCTGTTAACGGTTAGTCAAATATCTTCTTTGTAAATGCAAATTATCATTCAAACTGGTAGAGTGTTAAATATGAGAAGACATTGGTGTTTGGAGGAGTAGCTGAATAAAATGAATCATTTATAGTATGGTTGTATGTTTAATATTTTTATTATGCTAAATGTGTATCTAGACTGTTTTTAGACCAGTAATATAGTGCCTACAGTATAGCAGATCCTCAATAAATTATTTTGAATTGAACATGTAAACACCTGAAGCAAGGATTTCTAAGTAGAAAGCTGTATTTTAATTTGTGGTACCCTGCTTGTCATAGACAGTGAGTAAAATTTATTTGCATATCCTCTCTTAAAAATCTAGAACTTACGAATATTTGAGGGCTGTTTGCATGGTTGTAAGTGAAGTGAGAGACACTGAGAATTACTTACTCTCTGCTTCATTCAGCCTCTCTTGTTTTCAACTTAATATTCTCACCTATAAAAAATGAAAATGTTGAAAGATAGGTTTGAAGAGGGAAAACAAGTGGATTTCCATTAAACCTGTTGCTCTTTTTTTCCTGTGCACTTACTTGTCATTAAATAAAAAGGAGTATATAGGAAGAAAATTTATCCCCTGTCCTATATTATGCCATAATGTGCAGACTGTTAAATAGACTGTGAAATGTTCATGCTGTGTTGATTTTCTGTAACACAGACTGGCAAAACTTTTTTCTGTACAGGACCACATTTGCAGACCAGGATTGCTATCCTATCTTCTTCTTCCCCCTCCTTCTCTTCTTTCTTCTTCATTTATAACCCATTAATGTTAAAAAAAAAAAAATTAGCTCATGGCAGGGCAGTGATCAGGGACCAGATGTGGCATGTAACTGACCTATATAATAATCTAACTCAATTTGCAAAAGTAAAAATCAGACAGAAGCTGTCATCTGAAATTGTTATAAACACAGTGAGGGCAAAATGTTAAACTTCAAAAAATATTGGAGACTTTATAATACTAATTATATCCAAGGAAAAATTAAAATGTGGTTATTTGTATGGCAACAGGAAAAATAAGACCAGAAATATGCAGCAATTCTCATATACAAATATTTGATAGTTTTTTTGTGGCTTCTGGGTGTGGGTTATAAAAACTGATTGGACTTCTAAATTTATGACCAGGATTTCTAAGTTTTGAGTTAGATTACAAGGAAGACAAAAATATGGATTTTGCATATTATCATGGCAAAGCAGGATGGCAGGTTTCCCAGAGTATCTGGGGAATGTGATTGGTGGATTTATTTTTATACTAGCCCATGTCCCATCAAGTCTATGCATGCAGATTGCATAAGCACTGGTGATTCAGGAGGGTTGCTGCCAGTGGTGTACAGATAAATCTGCTCTCTAGAAAAAAAAAGTACTTACTGATTTTTGTGGTGTAGATACTCCCACTGTGGCCCATTCCAAGCTACCAATGGTTTGACAATCATCTGAGAAAATTCATGAATATTTAATAATCAGCTCTTTGAACTGGTAGGAGCTGACCCCAGCATCGCCCTACTTGTCGCCCACCTAAGTGAGTGTTAGCTGTGGTTTAGAATTCTGTCCTTGATAGCTATCGATTCTTTACTATGTCAGATAGACCTGTGTTTGATCAATATTTCTAAGGAAACAATTTAGAAAACTCTGAGCGTGGCAGCTCGCAAATCTTAGCTACCTACTGCAGAGAATGTATGCTGACTCTGATCTATGGTATCATTACCTGAATTTACAAGTACAGTACATTTCAGCCATCTCTAAAGGCATCTGTTTGTTAAATAGAAATTCAAGTATGATATTTTTATCTGAAAACAAGAAAAGTAGAAATGCAAGCATAATAAAAAGTTTGAACAATATGAATAACTCAAGAAGTTAACCCAAGTTAGGGTATGTGTTTTTGCTTAGAAATGCTTGCCACTTTAATCCCTAAGAATACACATTTTAAAGTTTGGCCAGTACTGGCAAAAGGCGTGGAGCAAGTGGAACTCTCATTCATAGTAGTTCTTTAAATTTAACTATTCCCTTACCAAGTGATCGAGCAAGTCCCTTCCTAGGTACTGTTCCCAAAAGAAATAAAAACATATGCACAAAAAGACTTGTATAAGAATGCTTATAACATATGAATTCAAAACAGCCTCAAACTGGAAGCAACCCAAATGTACATCAGCATGTGAATGAGTTAAAAAAAATTGTGGTGTATTCATAAAATGGAGTATTATTCAGCAACAAAAAGGCTGATTTACTGTTACCTGCAACAGCATGCATGGAATTAAAAAACTTACACTGAACAAAAGAATACAGATTCAAAAGACTATACATACTGCAGGATTCCATTTTCTGTAAAGGGTCAAGAAGTTAATATTTTAATCTTTATGGGCAATTACTTAATTCTACCATCATAGCATGAAAGTAGTCATAGACAGTATGTAAATGAATGACCGTGGCTGAATTACAATAAAACTTTGTTTTTGACACTGAAAATTTTAATCTCATAAATATTTCATGTGTAATGAAGTATTATTCTTTCTGTCTTTTCCTTTCAAAACATTTCAACATGAAAAACAACAACACTTTTTTAGCTTGTGAGTCTTAAAAAAAGGATAGCAGGCCACGTTTGGCCTATGGGCCATAGTTTGCAAATCCTTTATTTTAGACCAAACTATACTAACATAAATGTCAGAAAATAGACAAACAGTTGTCTGGGGCCAGGTATAAGGTAGGGTTGACTGCTAAGAGGCAGGCACAAGGGCATTTTTTGGTAGTGATGGAAATCTATATCTTGATTGGAGTAGTGGTTATACACAAGTTCAAACTCACCAACTGTAACCTTAAAATAGGACATTTTATTACATGTAAATTATACCTCAGTAAATTTGATTTTCCAAAAAAGTAAAGAGAAAAAAATAAACTGCATTTATTTTTACTCTTTATGTATTTATTTTACTTTTATCCTTTCCCCACCTTCACTAACTTGAAGGCTCTTTCACATGATATTGAACCTAATTTAGGAGGTAACAAAATTTTCTCAGGTGATTGGAGATCAACGAGGTTTTACTTGGCAATATTCAGGGGTGCGAAAACTTGAAGGCCAAGGAAGGAATTAGCTCTTAACTGATCAGTTATCATTCCATGGTCCAACTATTCCAGTAAGATATACCAAATTTAGAAACTTAAAAAAAATTAATTTGATTTAGAGCTGCTGATTTATCATCATTGAAACATATATTGTATAATTATGGAAGTGTGCTAAGAAATTGAGAAATCCAGACTATATTTTAAAATGCCAAATTGACATGAAGGATGAAAGAAAGTCACATACTAGTAATATCAATGATCAAGCCTGATATTAACTTATTTCTAATACTAGTACTATGCTCAAGCTTTACCTGCACTATCTAATAAAATCCTTGAAATATCCTTATGAGGTTGACGACTTTATTATCCTCATTTTCACATGAAAAAACTGAGACTAAGGTTAAAAAGCTGGCGTAGAATTGCTGAGTTAGAATGGGGCCAAGCCAGGATTGAATCCAGTTTCACTAACCCTGGAACCTTCAGCTTGATGTGATAGGAAAGAGGATTTTCTTTCCCAAAAGATTTGATTAAGGAAGGAAGGAGGGAAGGGAGGAAGGGAGGGGAGGAAGGAAGGAATTCTTTTGTAAATGCTTAGGGGATTTAAGGACATGGGAATATAAGTACTTTAATTTTCTAAGCCCCATACTTAAGTGCCTAACTCTTAACTAAGTGTGCAAAAAATACTTGTGGAGTGAATGAATTAATGAAAAATTTCCCCCAGAATGTTTTGGTTTTAATACCTCAGCTACTTCTTTTTCTCTCAAAGTTTTAATATTTGTTTTTCTTCAGAAATTCACATTACATAAAATTAACCATTTTATAGAAATGGATTTAGTACATTCACAATGTGCAGCCATCACCTCTGTCTAGTTCTCCTTATCTAATTTTAAAAACCATATAGACATTAACTTCTCTGCATTATTTTTATGTCTTAAAGCCCAGGACAAAAATATGGACCCGATAAGAGGTGTTTTTGATCGTAACTGCTACCTTATCTCCAGCAGTGTAAAAGCTCTGTAGACATTTGAGGCTTACAAATCTAGGTACCACCAGCATACTCTGCTAGCTGTTGAATGAAGAACAGATTCACAAGTCAAGACAATCTTTTTCAAGATCAGGCATTTGCTGGTTATGCAAGCTGCATTGCTGATATTTGTCCAGTTGCTTTTATACTCCTCGAGTATGTCATTCCACTTTGATCACTCACAGTACTTGCTGACTTTCTGGGAAATGAGTAAGAGTGTTTCATTCAGCCATAAGCATATCCGGGACTGGGCTACAACTCTTAGAATTCCCTTCACTGTCCTTACACAGAGATAGGGAAACCTTGATTTAAAAGCAGTTGCATGCTGTCAGGTGGTGTGGAAGTTGGAAATTGTAGACACCTGGGCTGTTCTATTACTCATGGGCTTGTTTTATGGTCACGATTGATGCCAGATGAAAGTTGCTTGGGCAGGGTGGAGCGCTTACCCAGGTGAGCGTTTATGAAGGCATTCCGATAAGGAGAGAGCCACTGGGCAAATCACCACAGGGCTCTGAAAGTTCACCAGAGATTGTTATCAACAGCCGACATCTGTTTACTTCCTTAACCTATGACAGCTTATCAAATTCCCAGATGTGTGCACACCGAGGATGAAGGAAAGAACATAATGCAGCATATTTTCTTTTATTCATTGTTGATGTCATTATACCTCTTCATAATTGATGTTTGTGTTTTTCCTAGAGTAGGATGCATCTGTTTGCATCAGACTACTTTCTCATGATATTTTTGGGAACCTACTGAGGGAGAAAAGAAAAGATAAAAGGGGGAAAGAAAGAAAGTAAAGAAGTCTCTTACATTATCAACTCAGGGCTTCCTCCCAGACGGTGCACCTGTTCCTTTCAAGTTCCTTTCCAGAGTAACTAAGAAAATGATTTTATTATATCATGACCTTCAGTCTAAATTCCCCTTTATGAAGCAGTGGATAGTGAGATTCCAAGTATTGCAAGTACTACCAATACAGTTAAAACACACATCTGGGGACGATGGCTATTTTTATTATGGAAATAAAGCACACCAAGAAAACATGTTGTAATGTTTAAAATGTCCAGAAAAGCATATTGATAGACAGCATGAATGATTAACATTCATCAAGGAAGAATCATTTAAATGTGCTAAACAATGTGATTACTTTTTTTTCCCCCAGTGTCACTCTGTTCTGGCTTTAAAAATCAGGTATCCAAAAGAAGATGTGGTATATATATACAATGGAATATTATGCAGCCATCAAAAGGAATGAGATCTTGCCATTTGCAACGACGTGGATGGAACTGGACGGTATTATGTTGAGTGAAATAAGTCAAACAGAGAAAGACA
>NC_138383.1:8284057-8301042 GCF_054177405.1 Leptonychotes weddellii
AAAAAAAAAAAAAAATCAGGTATCCAATTCAAACAAAAATTATTAACGACATGGGCAGATGAGTGGTCCCATTTCATTTTTATAGTGTGACTCAGCAGTTGTCCTCCATTTAAGGCAGGTTGAGCATTCTAATAATTACTCTAAGTAACTACTCCTTTCTGATAATGGGTCCTCTTGTCATAATCCACCAAGGAAAGCTTTGAAGTTGGGTCATGTTGCCAGCAGGAATTATGATAACATGTTTTGATGCTGCTTAGAAGTTTCTGTCCCCAAAGATCCTCAGATAGTCATCTTTCCATTATTCTTACATTTGCTGTCCCCTTTGACATTTTCCTGCAAAACTTTTAATCTCAGATGGTTTTCTCTATGTGCCTAATGTTTTTTTGTTTTTGTTTTTTTCCTGCTGCCCTGAGAGCATCATCATATGAAACGACACTGGCTACGATAGAAGTGACATTTTTATATTCAACCATTTTTAGAAGATCCTTATGACTTTCCTCACTTTGTACAAATGATCAAGAAATGTATATATATTAACTGGAGAAAAGATTCATTTTATTGACCTGCTTTTCAGCTTCAACTCTGTTAGGTCTAAACAGAGGTGATTCAGAGAAATGTTTCTTAAAAAAAAATTAGTGAAGGTCTGGAAAGTCAAAAAAGTGTTAAGATAGTACAGTGTTCTAACTAGACCTGACTTCAATCATCTGATGGAAAGACCATTTTTTTTTCAGGGCTTTGGTTGTCATTTCATAGTGAACTTTTCAGCAATGCCACCCACTTTCACTCCTTCTAAAGTCTTAAAGATATATATTCTTACCATGGAAACCACAGGCTCTAATAATATTTAATTGTTATCCCCTTGTGTTGTAATTCTATACCAGTGAGGGGGTGGAAAAGTGGTAACTTTTATCACCAAGTGTAGCATTTCATAACATCTTTGAGCAGACAGAAGTAACCTCGTTCAAAGGCATTCAGGGACACTTTGATGTAGCAACATACTGGTCACTGGAAGTCACTCATCACTGGAAGGATGGTTAAAAACTTTCTCCAGACATTTGTTTCTTCCTGTTTCTGTCATTCCTTAAATACCAACCTTTTGTCACCAGCTTTTAGTCCTTATTCTACAGGATTGAATACCTGTAATAGAGGCCCCAGTAGAAACAGAATCCTATAATATCTGAAAATTCTTACATGGCTGAACATACTGGTGGGTTCATGAGGTCCCCCTGCACTCAGGATTCTATTGGCTTAATCTCTTCAGACACCGACCACACGAGAAGGAACTCACCCAGGTGAAGAATGGGTTATTGCCAACATATTGTCTGACATTAACACAGGTAGAGTATGAGGATGTGTAGTTGGTAGATGTTTATGTATTTTGGTATTAGGAAAATTAAAATAACCATATCAACTTTATTGATGTGTAAATTACATAAAACTGCACCAATTTTTAGTGTACATTTTGAAACATTTTGAGAAATGTACCTATCTGTGTAACACCTCCACAACCAAGATGTAGAATAATTCTTTTACCCTCCGAGATTATGACCCTTTCCAGACAATTCCCTGCTAACCTCTGGCCAGAGGCAGATATAATTAGACTTGTCTTTTCTAGAGTTTCATGTAATTAAAAGCTCAGCGTGCATACTTTTCTGTGTAAAGCTTTTACTACTCAGCTAATGTTTTTGAGATTCATCTACATTGTTGTGCGCCTCTAATCTATTCCTTTTAATTGTTGATTAGTATTTCTTTGCATGGATATACTGTAATTTGTTTATTCAGTCACCTATTGATGGACACTGGGTTGTTTCCAACACGGGGATATAACAAATAAAGCTTTTAATGATCATTCATGCACTAATCTTTTTGCAGATATATGTTTACATTTACTTTTGTTAAATACGTAGTAATGGATCACCATGTCCTATAGTAAATGAATGCTTAGCGTTAGAAGTAACTGACAGGCTCTTTCCAAAGTAATTGTACCATTTTTTCATTCCCACGGGCAGTATGTGAGAGTAGCAATTATTTCACATACTTGCCAAGTCTTGGTGTTGAGATTCTTTTTAATTTTAGTCATTCCAGTGTGTCATGGCATCGCTTTATAGGTTTAACTTTCATTACCTTGATGAGTAATAATGCTGAACCTATTTTTATGTGTTTATTGTCTATTTGTATACCTCCTTTTGTGAAGTGTCTGATAGTTTTTAGAATAGTGTTTGCCTATTTTTATAGGATTATTTGATATGCACTTGAGTTTCATGGCTTCTTTGTATTCTAGATATAACTCCTATGTCAGGTATATATATTGCAAATATTTTCTTCCAGTCTGTTTGCTATTTTATTCTCTTATCAGTATCTTTCAAAGTGTTGTGACTTACCTAAGAAATCCTAACCTATTCCAAGGTTATAGAATTTCTCCTGTGCTTTCTTCTTGAGGTTTTATATTTTGAATTTTTATGTTTAGTTCTATGATGCATTTCAAGTTAATATTTACATGATGAAAGGTAAGAGTCAAGGTTTTTTTTTAATATGAATAAGCATTTGTTGTTACACTATTTGTGTAAAAGACTATCCTTTCTCCCACTGAATTGCTCTTTCAGGTTAATTAAATACCCATATAAATTTTCGAATTGGTTTGTCAGTTTCTAAGACATGCCTGCTGTTCTTTTGATTGGGATTGCTTTAAGTTTACAGATAAAATTATAAACATTTTTTTTTAAGATTTTATTTATTTATTTGAGAGAGAGAATGAGAGAGAGAAAGCATGAGAGGGGGGAGGGTCAGAGGGAGAAGCAGACTCCCTGCCGAGCAGGGAGCCCGATGCGGGACTCGATCCTGAGACTCCAGGATCATGACCTGAGCCGAAGGCAGTCGCTTAACCAACTGAGCCACCCAGGCGCCCAAAATTATAAACATTTTAACAACATTGAGTCTTCTAATTTATAACCATGTTCTAATTCCCCATTTATTTAAATCTAAGCATTGTTTTGTAGTTTCTTTATGCAATGTTTTATAGTTTTCAGTGTACAGGTCTTAGACATATATTGTGAAATTTATACTTAGATATTTAATTGCAATCAAAATGCCATTTTTATTTCAGTTACAACGGTTTATTGCTGCTATATAGAAAATGAGTTTGTGTATCAGTTTTTTTTTACCTATGACCTTGATAAACTTGCCTAGTAGCTTCTAGCTTGTTTTATGAATTATTTGGAATATCCTAGTTAGATGATTGTCATCTCTAAATAAAGATACTCTTATTTCTTTCTTTGCAATATGCAAACCTTTTGTTTCTTTTTCTCATCTTAGTGAATTAGTTAGGATCTTCAGCAAATTTTTAGTAGAAATAGAGTAGAAACTGTTTCCTTGTTCCCAATCTCAGTGGGAAAGCATTGCCTCTTAAATATATTGTTAGTATAATGTTAGCTTTTTTTTTTCATCAAAGCCTAATACTGATTGGAGAATTTTCCTTCTGTTCCTCATTTCTGAAAGTTTGCATCATGAATAGGTGTCAGATTTTGTCCATTTCATATTCTGCATTTGTTGTGATGATCATATGGTGTTTCTCCTTTATTCTGTTAATACAGTGAACTTGAATGACTAATTTTTTGAATGTTAAACCAAGCTTCTATAATATGTAACACATTTCCTGGAGTGTTCTGAATGAGTACAGAGCCATTTGGGAGAGAGAAGTGCCACTTTTCCAGAACTTCTATAGGTAGTGTCTTAAACATAGAGATACTGTTATTAATGTACCTTATAGTCACAGGCTGATGTGTTCTTGGAAAATGTGGAAGACCTGTTTGCTATGGAAAGTGTCTCTAAATGCTTCCTGAAGCATTCAGAACACACAGCAGAACCTTAGGAATGCCTATTACCAAAGATCATTTTAAAGGATGAAAAAAAAAATCATCCTGTATTTGTCTCCTGTTGATGCTATAACAAAGTACCATAATGTTAGTGGCTTAGGGCAAAACACATATATTATCTTACTTACCTGGAAGTCAGAAGTCCTGAAATCAAGGTGTCGATAGGACTGCATCCATTCTGAAGGTTCGGAGGAGGGGGGAATTCATTCCCCTGTCTTTTTAGCTTCTAGAGGCCTCCTCTATTCCTCACCTGTCCCTTTCTCACAGAACTTCAGCCTCTGCTTCCTTCCTTGCATCTACTCTGACTCTGACCCTCATGCCTTTCCCCATATTAAGATCCTTAATCATGTCTGCAAAGACCCTGTTGCCACTTAATGTAATATAGTCACAGGTTCTGGGGATTAAACCATGTACATCTTTGGGAGTTATTATTCTGCCCACCACACATCCTGACATCTTTTCACAGGAAAACTTACATGCTTTTCATAGTTGTGGAATTAGCATTTGGAGGACATGTCTTTCTTTGGAGGATGAAGTCATCTATGACCTTTACATGGTACATTATGGGCAGTCATCTTGGGCTTCGGCGTTCTTAGATAAATGATAGTCTTTTCAAGTTATATCCCAGGTAACATGGAAAATATCGCTTTGCCTGTTGAAAGTATCTCAACCATGTATCACTCTTGTATATAACCCAACATTAGCCATGAAACTGTGGGCACATAATATATAATAACAATACTTACAACCATACTACTCTCTCCTAGAATATCTAGGAAGGATTTTATCCCTCCATTCCCTGATGCCTACCAATTACAAAAAGAGCCTGTGGTTACAGGGTGAAAAATCTTACGTTTTCTCTGTTTTTGGCCTAGATCATGGGGCGCATTAGACGCCTGTTTTTAATGATTATTTTAATGGTATTTTAAGCCACAGGCTTAGATTGCTCCTCAGTCTTGACAGTTCTTACTTGTCTTTTATGTCTTACAAACCTTGTTCTTCAAACCCCACCAGGCAGAGACAGAGCTTTCCCCTGCGAGCTGTGCAGTGCCAAGTAAATCACTGGCCTTCAGTAAATAATAATAGTGTGTGGGGCTGTGACAGGGAGATGGAAACTGGACCTTATCCGGCCCTCAGCTCCCCAGTGGTCTCAGGGCCCACTCGTTCTGGCAAATACTTTGGAAACTGAATGATCTCTGAGGGGGTATTAATCACTTTTATAATGACTTCAATAACTTTATGTATGTGGGTACATATACCCACTCTAGTTACAGCTCAGGTACATTAAAAAGAAAAAAAAAAACCAAAAAACGAACAACTCTGAACGTCTGCTATGTGCCAATCACTTTTTTGGAGCGTCCTGGGGTGAAAGATGATAATAGTACCAAGGAACATATATATAAAGTTCCTCCAGGCCTGTTGCTATATATAGAGAGAGGTTAAGTGCATATATGTATATAGCAGCTTTTATTTATTTATTTTTTTTTAAAGATTTTATTTATTTATTTGAGAGAGAGAATGAGAAAGAGAGAGCACATGAGAGGGGGGAGGGTCAGAAGGAGAAGCAGACTCCCTGCTGAGCAGGAAGCCCGATGCGGGGACTCGATCCTGAGACTCCAGGATCATGACCTGAGCCAAAGGCAGTCGCTTAACCAACTGAGCCATCCAGGCACCCAATGTAGCAGCTTTTAAAATGAAGTTGATAGTTTGGTTTATTTTTATATGAAAGAATACTTTAGAAACATATTTCCTCTAAAGAACTTTCTTTCTAGCGTTTCTAATACTTCTTGAAATAAACAGATACCTTAGAGGCCATTAAAGTTCTTAAAACCACTTGTTTCTCCATCTTGTTTCCACTCTTGATCTCCAATGACATCAAAATGACTTAATGGTATTTGTAATTCCAGAATCATTGGCACTACTAGTATTTGTTTATCACCGATTTGTGGGAGTAGAGGGGATATGGGAGAAATTTTCATTCATTTTGTGTGTATGTGCATGTGTGCGTTTATGTGTGTCTGTGTGTGTGTTTAGTTAAGTTCTGTTCAGAACCTCCTGAGCAATAAGAATGCTCTGCTCTATATACACAGTGACGATAAATTTGGAGGATTTATACTGACTCCCTTTTCTCCAGATTTACTTGGTTAGTAGTAAAAGGTGACCTGATATCTAAGGAAGTACCTCTAGCTACTGCTGGAGACCCCTAGCCCACATTGACAAAGTCTCACTTATTTGGGGATAAAGATTATTCAGAAGTTTAAAAGGAGATTCCTTCTCCTTCCTCTCCACCCTTTCCTGGGGTATGAGCTCTGAACTGTACTCCCCATCCTCACCCCAAAATCCCCTTGGTAATCCAGGTAAAAGTTTCTTTATGAGACCTCATTTATTTTAAGTGGCTTTGATGTAGGTATAAAAATTGATTCAGAAATTATTTTGGTTAATGAAATTTGACTCTCTGGAAAGCCCCACTCATTCCTTCCTCTTTAAAACATGCCCATAATGGTGTTGACAATATACTGTGGCAATTAAAAAAAAAATCACCTATATCAAGCTTTTTCAAGTTCCTCTCACTCTCAATATCTTAGAGATACTCCTTTGATGTTTTGCCCTCACTGTAGATATCTCCCGGTGAAGCACACCGTAAGAGTGGTATTTTTAAATTATCTTTTTATTTATTAAAATCTTTGAAGAGACAAACTCTCATACATTTATTGCTTAATATTATAACTATTTTTCCTTTTATATTCCCATCTGTTCTTTATTTTTTGAATGTCTGTGATAGCTGGAAAGAAATAAGAATGGATGACTGGACTTAACAGGGATTTGACAACTCTCTTTCCTCATCACTGTTTCTTTTTCCCTCCCACACAACCCAGTGAAGGTTCCTGATAAGAATTACCACTTGATGAGTTGAATTTTATCTACATTATCCTTGCTTCTCCGTTCACCTTTGATGTAGATATACTACAACTCACCGTTGCTTCTTCTTGCTCTCCTTTTATTCCTCCTTCTTCTCCATCTTTTCCTCCTTCTTCTCCTCCATCCTCTTCTTCCATTTCTTCCTTATCTTCCAGACACTGCCAAGTGTTCCATGAATTTTTTTTTTTAAAGATTTATTTGTTCATTTGAGAGAGAGAGTGCACGTGGAGGGAAGAGCAGAGGGAGAGGGAGAGACTCTCAAGCAGACTCCCCCCACTGAGCGAGGAGCCTGATGTGGGGCTTGATCCCAGGACTGTGAGATCATGATCTGAGCTGAAACCAAGAGTTGGCTGCTTAACCAGTTGAGCCACCCAGGTGCCCCCCATGATTTATTTTACATAACCTTTATTACAACCCTATTATGAAAGAAAAAAAAACTTTGAACCTCTACTATGTGCCAATTACTTTGTTGGAGCATCCTAGGGTAAAAGATAATAGTATCAAGACTCTGTTTTAGAGATGAAAAAACTGTAGCTTTAGAAGGGCAAGGAATTTGCCCCAAATCAAAAGCTAAAACTGGTTAGCAGGATTCAAACTCAGGTCAATCTTCTATTAGTCTGTAAATTCTTATCAATTCTATTCATTCATTCGTTCATTCATTATTTTAGTCATTCTTTCATTCCACGGTTATACATTATATATATTTAATACCTAATTAGTTTCCAGGTACTATGCTGTGTGCTTAATTAGACACAGAAATAAAGTATACTATCTATGTTCAGGAAACTTTGTATCGTGTGTGTGTGTGTGTATGTGTGAGAGTGTGTGTGAGAGAGAGAGTGTTAATGTGGTAGAGATGGTTACAAAGTGTCACTTAAGTACTAGTGAAGTTTCCTTGGGGAAGCAAATAAGGATACACAGAGGAAGTAACATCTGCCCTGTATCTTGAAGGATAAATTCAAGTTTACAAGTAAACAAGAAAATCTTTCAGAGTTATAAAATATTGTCTGTTGGGGACTAGGAAGATGTTCGGGTTGGTAGGAACTCACAGTATATTGTGGCATTCTGGGATGTCTTAGTCTGTTTAGGCGGCTGTGACACATACCACAGACTGAGTGGCTTAAACAACAAACTCTATTTCTAACAGTTCTGAGGGCTAGGAAGTCCTCGATGAAGTGCTGGCAGATCCACTGTCTGGCTCATAGATTCCTGTCTCCTCAGCGTGTCTTCACATGGCTGAAGGAGTGAGGGAGCATTCTGGGCCACTAATTACACTCCTGAAGGCTCCACCCTCATGACTTAATTACCTCCCAAAGACCTCCACCTCCTAATACCATCACATTGAAGTTTCGTATTTCAACATTTCAAGATTGAGGGGACCCAACCATCCAGTCCACAACATGGGAAAATGACTATAAAAAGGGTTAAAAGTAAAATGTGAAAGGCTTAGCATTCTGTCCAGGGGGCATTAGAGGTTTATGATCTCTTGATTTTTTTAAAGAAAGAAGCATGTCAAAATATTTTTATAAGCCAACTTTATTTACATTATAGTGTGATTTTTTAAAATTTATTTTTTTATTTTTTTTAAGTTTTTATTTTTAAAGATTTTATTTATTTTTTTATTTTTAAAGATTTTATTTATTTATTTGAGAGAAAGGGGGAGAGAAAGCACAAATGGGGTGGGGGGCAGGTGAAGAGGGAGAAGCAGAATCCCCACTGACCAGGGAGCCTGAGGCGGGACTCGATACCAGGACCCCCGGATCATGACCTGAGCTAAAGGCAGACACTTAACCGACTGAGCCACCCAGGTACCCCGTCAACAATTTTTTGAGATGCACTTATTTTTGGAAGGCATTTTAGAAAACAACAGATGGGTAGATTGTAAATATGAGTCAGATATTCAGGAAATATACTCTTTTGTGCAGAAAATAATACATGCCCAAAAAACACTGCTAGGAAATCACACGTGTAAGATGATGTAAGTTTTGTGAGTATGTGCTGCAGAGACATGGGGCCGTGGAGGTGCTGGTGAAGGGAGAACAGAGAGGAAGGATGAGAACCACAAAGATACTGGCTTCCATTTCACTAAAAAATTGGTTCTTGCGAGAATAAAACTAAACACAGTTAGCAATTATGAAAGAAACGTTTGTATGCCCAATAAAGAAGAATCATGCTTAGAAAAGCTTTCTCCATACTCTGAGGATAAATATGACTTATATTCTTTATTCCACCAATATTTGAGGTTCCTGGATGGAATTCATCCAGTGACATTCTCCCTTGAGACAGTCAATTGAAGTCTCATTTTAAAAGACCAGCAAAGATTTATGTCGCACATTTTCAGTCCTCAGACAACACTCAGAGCTCAACGGGGATCCCATAAATGATGAAGAGAAGGATAGAACATTGATAGACTGAGCCGAGCCTTCTACTGAGAATTGGTGTACTTCACTTGGAAAAACCTCATAAGTGTCATCCTGTCGGTATAGGCTTTAAACTTAAATATCACAAAGATCTTGGCTGATTGTTGGGGTTTTTTTTGTTTTTGGTCTCTTGTAATATTCCAAGTCTTTGGCCCTAGCCCTTGACATCAGCTTCTGTAAAAGTAACTCAGTTTTACTGCTAAGCCAAAGGTTCTTTATATAGCCCCAAAGTGTACCACTGCTGTACTTATTTATGCAGAAAAGTTACTCCAAAGCTGGAGAGGCTTTGATCTTGTATTGTCAAAAATCCAGGGTCAGTAAAGTGATTTGTAAAAAGGCTTCTCAGATCAGGTGTGAACAGGCAAGAACATGGAGAGAAAACAGTTGTAAAGACTTACTTTCTGCTTTTCTCTTGACTCTTTTCTTTTCTTCTTTATTTCTTTTTAAAGATTTTATTTATTTATTTGACAGTGAGACAGCGAGAGAGGGAACACGCGGGGGGAGTGGGAGAGGGAGAAGCAGGCTTCCTGCTGAGCAGGGAGCCCGATGTGGGGCTCGACCCCAGGACCCTCGGATCATGACCTGAGCCAAAGGCAGATGCTTAACGACTAAGCCACCCAGGCCACCCCTCTTTCTTTCTTTCTTCCTTTCTTTTTCTTTCTTTCTTTCTTTCTTTCTTTCTTTCTTTCTTTCTTTCTTTCTTTCTTTCTTTCTTTTCTTTTCTTTTCTTTTCTTTCTTTCTTTCTTTCTTTCTTTCTTTCTTTCTTTCTTTTTTTTCTTTCTTTCTACTAAGGGACAGTTTAAAGGATGGGCAGTTCTATTATGGATAGGTTTCAGAAACACTAAGCCTTTTCTCCTCACTTCTGCTTCTATTTTTAGAAGAGAAATTTTTAAAAGTTCCAGAAAATGATGATGACTGACCTGGGTGTAAGTGGGCATGTCCTTAATAACTGAAGCATTTTGTAAGTTAGGTGAAAAGGCAGGTACCAAGGGGGATGGTTATGTGTGTAGAAAAGCAGACTGGTGAAGTTGATAATCTCAAGAAACTCGATCATTACTTAAAAACTATACTTTACCCCCAGTCATCATCACACATGGGACTTAATATCAGACTGAACTTAGGTTATCAGCTCCTAGGGGGCCATGGTTCTCTCAAGCTAGCTTGTTATCCCAATGCTTATTATGCTACTGTGACATTTTGAACATTATTAAATGTATATTTCAGAATGGTGGTGATCATGAAAATATTGCCTATTTGGAATGGAATAAAATAACTAAAAGGAACTGTAGTGAGGGGCACCTGAGTGGCTCAGTAGGTTAAGTGTCTGACTCTTGGTCTCAGCTCAGGTCTTGATCTCAGGGTCATGAGTTCAAGCCCCACATTGGGCTCCATGCTAGGCATGGAGCTTACTTTAAAAAACAAACAAAATCCATAGTGAGACTATCTCTATGTTTAGTAATAGTATTTTTAGTCTTCCAAAAGAAATGGTACCTCTCTCATTTTAAAAGAATCAAAAAAGACATATCCACTAATATATTATGTCCCAGATTTCATTTTGGATCTTACTAAAAGCATGTTGGTTCAGGTTTTCTTGCAATGTAGGGTTACATTTATCTACTACTGTGACAGATGGTGGTGGTACACAACTCTGAAGGAAACTCATAGGTGATTATAATCTAATGGACTCTGTTAATATACTCAGTAGATAAGTAGAGTCATAAAGTGGACCTTGAAATTGGAGGGCCTGGCAGAGTGGCCTCATGTACTTTATATTTTCTCTCACCTTATTTTCCAATTTTACAACTTGTACATCATAAATTCTGACTTCTAGTTCCATGAGAGCATGCTCTGAAGAACTGAACTAAATATCCAAATGGAGATGCGGTTGTGATACACTAATATGAAGTGTTAAATCTTCACCAGGGGTTCTTTGCTTGGAAGTCGTGTGGAACTACAGCTTTAGGTTTTTTGTAGCCACTGACAAATGCCAGAGAGATATATAAGATGGTTTCTTCAGCTACTCACACAGCCTCTCATGCCCATGTCAGAATAAAAAGAAAAAATTGTTTTTGCAGCAAATTCATTTTTCTGGAAGCAGCCAAATCACATGGTCCTCTGAGCCTTAAGTGAAGCAATAATAACAGGCCAGGCAGCCAGTCACTGCAGGGGACTCCAGAGGGTGGATGAAGCATTTCAAAAAATCACACACACACACACACAATTTTGGAACATGATTCAGGTAAGGGACTAAAGGTAACAACTTGTAGCTGTATAAGGAAATAAAAAGAAAGTCCAGGTCCAGGTGTTTTAGTATATGCACAAAAGGGTGGAGCAAACAACTGTGATTAGTGTGGCTGGCTTGTTTCCTTAGTTTCAGTAATTATCTGTGATAACTAAGTAAAAACAACAACAAAAACAAAAAACAATTCATTTTTGCTTCTATGTAGATAATTGAAAGAAAATATAATATTTCTACTCTTCCTCTGAGCAAAGTACTTATTTCCCTACCTCTAAAGTCTTTGTTTCACTTTCCATTTGCTGACATAACTCTTCTACATTTTTCATTAGCTAAGCATCAGCAGGAAGCTTCAGAAGAACCCATTTTGTCACCTCTTATAACACTATCTCTGTTCACATATGATCAGTGGGGGTTTAAGAATATGCCAGTAGCTAATATTAACAATAGGGACTTGAAGCAATATTATGTTGGACTTTTTCCTTTTTTTTAATCTTCTGGTAGTTCATTGTTTATGTGCTATTTCTCTAGGAGGAGTTTTAATTCTACACAGGCAGGAATTAAATCTTTATTTTCTTTGCCCTAATACAGTCAAGGCTCGAAACTGCTAAGTTCTAGAATGATTTAGAGTGAAAAAAATTAATGAATTAATGTCATTAAGGCTTTTAAAGCTTTGAAAATACCTCAAGGGAATTTACTGAATATATCACTTTGTTCTAAAAAATTCATAAGGTAACAGTAGGAGATTGAAAGTGAAATATTTTAAAAATATGAGAAAGAAAACATCAAAAGTATAGACTAGGAAGAGGTTTGTTGATTGATTGAAAAGGAAGGAAGGAAGAAAGTCCCAACAAAAGACTAAATAAAATGGAACTGGATATCAGCCATATTTCTATTTCCTGAATCATTTTAGGAGATACTTTTGTGGTATGTAATATTCATACCCATCTTCTTTCCTGTCTGTTCTCTCTAGAGTGGCTTCTATACACAGTCTATTGATATTTTAGGTGAGGCTAATAGTGAAGATATGACAGACAACTTTTATGAAGTGGAATGAGGTCATTAAGCCTAGTTCTTCTCCTTTCTTGGCATATGAGAAGATTGCATATACTTGTTCCTTCTGAAGTTAAGCCATGAAATGGGAATGAATGTGATGAGTAAAAACTTCCAGGCAGAAGTTTTAAGAAGCTACAGCATAATATGCTGTATTTCTTCCCCTGCCTGGGTGGTTCTAGAAGTATGCTGAGATGGATCATCCTTTAACCTACATCTCGGTTTAATTTTTGATGTGCAAATTCTCCTGACAGCCATTTCTCTACACAATATGTAGAATGAGTAAAAAATACATTTTCATCGTTATTCACCTACAGAATGTTGGGGTTGTCTATTATTACAGAATAACCTAGTTTATCCTGACCGATACAGGGTGTTACATATGTGATTCCATCAACTGCTGCCCTTCTAGCATGTAAGAGGTTAGTCCATATTCTCATATCTGAGATGGTTCTGAATTTCTGATTTTACTGAGAAAAAGAAAATACATTTTACATATTTGGCTGACAAGCTGGGGAAAAGTAGGAATCTTTTTCTGACTAAGAAAGAACATAAATGACTTCTTTAAATAACACACCTGCTTGCTTTGCAGCTTCATCCATCCATTGCCTTAGTTTCGTCCATCTACCTATTAGAGGTAGTCTGGAGAACAGAGACACTCTCCCCGATTATGTTTAAAATAAGAATGGAACAAGTGTTTGAACTGAGAGAAGCTCAGTTACATTCAGTATGTATCACCAATGCCAGGAACAGTTGGCTCTTTGACCCACCTTAGTGGGTTCTCAGTTATTGCTTTCTTGATTTCAGTAACTTGGGTAGGAAGATTATCCTCTGATATCTTGAACTGGAGTCCATGTATGAAAAAATGTTCATCCTCTGGGAGCTTTTCATAGATTTGATCTTTCCAAAAAGGAGTTTTATCTTGTCTTTTTATTTCGTCTGTTTGATTTTCTAGCATAGTTCTTTAGAGATACTCTTATTCCTTTCTCTTAGAGATCAGAATATGACATATGAACAGCTGGGGGTGGGGGAAACAAAAAGCAGAGCACATTTTCATCTGATGTCATATTTGCTTATGGAGTTACACAGTACTAGGCTTTAATCCCTAGAACTGACCATGGAAAATGATTAATATTTGTAATCTTGTAAGTGGGTAGAAAAGGAGTTAAAAGCACACTATATACATCATGGAACTGATTAAGTATGTGTGTGTGTGGGAGGTGAGGGTAACTTCACCAAGAATAGGTGTTTTCATTATTTTTCTTTCATCTCTTTTCAGAATTAAATAGTAAGAGTAGGCAAGATTGAATCTGTTTATTTTCAATTTATCTTCCTATTAAAATTGCTGGTGCTAAAGTTTCTCCCAAGTTAACCCTATGTTAACTTTTTGGGTGGACATATATTTTTCATGACTAAAGGTGGAAGAATAGTTTGTTCAGGATGTGGTTCCTTTCTCGGTGAGATAATACAACAGAAGTACCTATCATGCTTCCCAGATCAAGAGTACATCACTGCTGGATTTCTCTGTCAGTAACAGCGCAGCATTTTTCAGGCATCTTATGCACCAGAGCACAGAATTTGAGATCATGTGAGACAGTGGCAAAAGAGACAATGCCCCTTATGAGAACTGAGAGGGGTCAGCATTGTGAATTGTGAGAGGAATAAACTCAGTCTTGGTTTGATTTTTTTTTTTTTAAGATTTTATTTATTTATTTGAGACAGAGAGAATGAGAGAGACAGAGAGCACATGAGAGGGGGGAGGGTCAGAGGGAGGAGCAGACTCCCTGCAGAGCAGGGAGCCCGATGCAGGACTCAATCCCGGGACTCCAGGATCATGACCTGAGCCGAAGGCAGTCGCTTAACCAACTGAGCCACCCAGGCGCCCTCAGTCTTGGTTTGATTTTTAATTTTCTCAGAAAATCAAAAGGAATCTGAAACTTCAGTTCTGCATTTGAAAAAGATGGAGCCAGTGATGGCTTTTCTATCTATTTCACATGTGCTCTGTAAACCATAAAATTTGTACTCTTTCTCAAATGAATAAAGTCTTTAAAAAATGAATAAATAAAATAAAATAAAATAAAATAAATACGACTATTTTAAATATAAAACATAATTTCAGGAAAAGGTACTATTAATAATGTAAAAAGAAAATTCATATAATTAGAAGTTATAAATAGCAATGAATTAATATCCAGAATTTATAAATAGCTACAAATCAATAAGAAAAGAGAAAATGACACAGTAGCAAAATGAGATTATAAACAAGAAATTCAGTGAGAAAGAACCCAAAATTCTTCTTAACTAATCTCACCAATAATCAGAGAACTGCAAATTGAGAATACAAGGAGATTCCTCTTCATACTCATCAGATGGTCAGTAATTATAATTATTTGACAAAATTAAAATGTTGGCAAAGAGGAAGACTAACAAACTCTCATCCATCAACAACGGGGTTATAAATTGGTAACAATCCCTTTGGAGAGCAAAGTAGCAATAACTGGTGAAGCTCATGATCCACATATACTGTGTGACTCAGAAATTCCACTTGTAGGTATAATTAGGAGAAAATTAAGCATAAGTAAACAAAGAAGTTTTAATAGTTCACTTCAGAATTATAGATAGTAAAAAATCCACTATGGAAATTCCTCAAAAAATTAAAAATAGAACTAACATGTAATTCAACAATCCCCTTTTTGGGTGGGTATATATGTATATATCCACAAAATCAGTTTCTGGAAGATATACCTGCTGTCCCATTTTCATTGCAGCATTATTTACAATAGCCAAGATATGGCAACAACCTAGGTATCCACTGATGGGTTAATGGATAAAGAAAATGGGATATATACATACACATATACATATTATTCAGCCATAAAACATAAGGAGATTCTGTCATTTATGATAACATAGATGGACCTGGAGGACATTATGCTAAGTGAAATAAGCCAGATACAGAAGGACAAATACTGTCTGATCTCACATAAATGTGGAATCTAAAAAAGTCAAACTCAACCAGAAAGTAGAGCAGTGTTTACCAGGGTTGGTGGTTGGGGATATGGGGAGATGTTGGTCAAAAGGTAGGTACTAGCTTTCAGTTGTAAGATGAATAAGTTCTGGGCATCTAATAAATAGCATAGTGACTATACTTAATAATGTTCTGTTATATACTTGAAAATTGCTAAGAGAGAGGTCTTAAGTTTCCCCACTGCAAGAACACAAATAGTAATTATGTGAAGTGATAGATGTGTTAATTAGCTTCATTGTGCTAATCATTTCACAGTGTGTATGTAGATTAAAATACCATATTGTATACCCTAAAAATCATGTTGTGCAGTCTCAATAAACAATTTTTATTTGTCAGTCATACCTCAATAAAGCTGGAGAAAAAAACTTTTAAAAATTATTAATAGTAAAAAATTCAGAAAAAAAAAGTAAATGTCAATAAATAGTATAACAAATCAGTTATAGAATATTTATAAAACATCATATAACATACAATAAATTAACTAGAGCTACATCTGTCAATCTCAGTTAATCCCTAAAATGTAAAGCAGAAGGACATATACTTTTTTATAACATTAGAACACAAAACATTACAATATGGATTCATTTTCTGTGTTATCACAAATTATCACAGGTTTTGTTGCTTAAAACAACATAAATTAATTTTGTACATCAGAAATCCAATGTAGGTCTCACTGAACTAAAATCAAGGTATTGGCAAGGTAAGTTGTGTTTCTTTCTGGAGGCTCTAGTGGAGATTCTGTTAACTTGCTCATGTAGTTTGTTAACAGCATTCTGTCCCTTGAAGTTGTAGGACTAAGGCCTCTGTTTTCTAGTTAGCTGTAAACTGAGGGTGATTCTTAGCATCTGGATGACACTTCCTTCCTTAGGTTCTTTCTCCTTTTTCAAACCCCTTCGCCATATTCAAAGCCAACAATGGTAGATTGTGTTCTTTTCTTGTTGCATTTCTCTGATCCAGTCTTCAGCCTTACTCTTCTACTTTGAATGGCCAAGTAGAATGAATCTACTTTATTGGATTGGGCCAACCCTTACAGTCTATGATAATTCCCCACTTCAAGGTCCTTACACTCTATCATATCTACTAAGTCCTTAATTTTAATTACATTTGTAAAATCCCTTTTTTGGTGTAAGATAAGATATTCACAGGTTCTGAGGATTGGGACATGGGCATCTTAGGAGATCATTTTTTCTCCAGAAACTACTATATATTTTTCATAAACAAATATATCTGCACTGAAATTATAAAAACTTGCATGAAAAAATTGGTACCTAAATTGAGAATACATACTAGTTACCTCTAGATTAAGAAAGAGGGAAACTGACTTTCTCTGCTTGACTTATTTCACTTAGCATGATCTCCTCCAGTCCCATCCATGTTGATGTAAAAGTTTGGGTATTCATCCTTTCTGATGGCTGAGTAATATTCCATTGTATATATGGACCACATCTTCTTTATC
>NC_138383.1:8301542-8349791 GCF_054177405.1 Leptonychotes weddellii
TTCGATCTCCTGTTGAGTTTGTAGGTGTTCAGAATGGTTTGATCCCTATCCAGCTGAATTCCTGAGAGGAGACGAAATCCAGGTCTCCTACTCCTCCGCCATCTTGCTCCGCCCCTCAAGTGCTATTTGTTTTTTAAAAAAATACAGATTATTCGTATTATGATTTTAATTTTATAAATTTCTGGGGTTTATACATATAAAAGCCCAAAAGCCCAACTATATATTCAAAAATTTTAACTATGGTTATTTTTTGGCATTGGAAATAATGAATAGTAAGTTAATTGTATTTTCTTTTTTTTTTTTTTTAAAGATTTTATTTATTTATTTGAGAGAGAGAGAGAATGAGAGAGAGCATGAGAGGGGAGAGGTCAGAGGGAGAAGCAGACTCCCCACTAAGCAGGGAGCCCGATGTGGGACTTGATCCTGGGACTCCAGGATCACGACCTGAGCCGAAGGCAGTTGCTTAACCAACTGAGCCACCCAGGTGCCCCTGTATGTTCTTTTTTATCTAAAATTTTACATTGTCTTTGCCTTCTTAAAATTTTGTAATAAAATGTTTACCTTTACTTTTGAAAAGTTATTTTGTATACAGAGAAACAGATAGGTGGAAATAGACACAGCTGTATCTCAAATAAGAACAAAAATCACAGTGACCAGTTGAGTGATGGAAGCTGGGTCTGAGAGAGCAGACATGTGACTGGTAAAAGCTCAGAATAAGCTGGAACAAGTTGGCTTCTGGTGAAATTTCTAGCAGGACTGGGGTCTGTGGACATACCAGTGGCATTGTTGGGAACTACTGGGGATGCCAAAACAGACTGAATAGGGTTCATTCAACAAGTCACCTCTCTAATGTGATGGATGGAAGTTAGCCCTTTTATAGTTCTTGGTAACTACTTAGGATGTCCATGAGCTATTTTCATAGCATATAGTAGACTTGAGGGCCTGGGAGATCTAAAGATGATAATCTACAAGTATTCACTAGTGATGTTTGCAAATGCTAAAATCCCACCTTAACCATACTACCTAAATGCAGTGTTCAATTGCATAGAGATTCCTTTTGGGGTATGTTATAGGATATCCCAAACACATATGCAGGGATCAGATTTGGCAATTAGGAATTTTGTGGATTTTTTCTTTGTTGAGTAAATGTAAATAAATGTAAATATATGTCTCATCATGACCAATCGCCATTTTCAGGACTACAGAATCACAGTGCTAGAAAATGAACAAGTAAAGATTTTTTCTTTTTTTATTTCATTATTGATTTTTTTTTTTTGTAATTCCAAGAGCTAGTGAGGTTGCCTCCTTAGCCACATTCCTGCTGACATTAGCTGCCAAATGACAACATCAAAATTGTACACATTTCTCCAGATAATTTCTAGGTGCTTACCAGGTGCTTGAGAAAGTAGACCTACAATTTCCAAATAATTCCTGTCTGAAAGCTAGGTTGGTGTCCTGGCATTCCCGTTCCTACATTTGAATTTTAAGTTCTCAGTGGCAAGACCTTAGCTGAGTATATTTTATAGATGACAGATACAGGTCGTGGAGTGATGGGTACGACTTTGGTGCATAGTCATAACGATACGGTAATTATCAAGTTGAACGTCGATGCATCAGTGAACCTCAGAACTTTATAAGGAGGAATCAGCAAGTTCTGGGGTGAGTTTCCTATGCTATACTTTCTATCTGCTCTACACAAAGCCCTTTGCTGCTGTGAAGGATATAAAGCATTGTGGGTAGAAGACGGGAAATGAAGTGAAAGACCTCCTAGATCCTGTCCCCAAATTGCCATCAGGCTTCTGATTCTGAAAACAGTTGTCCTACTAAGTGACCCTCATCATGCTTTTCATTGGCTGAATGAGAAAGAGATTCTTAGTTTCAGAATTTCGAAGAAGAACCTAGGAAGACTAGCACAGAAATGGGGTGGAGTGCGATGAGATACCATCTCACTCCTGTCAGAATGGCTAAAATTAACAGCACAGGAAACAGCAGGTGTTGGCGAGGATGCAGAGAAAGGGGAACCCTCTTGCACTGTTGGTGGAAATACAAACTGGTCCAGCCACTCTGGAAAAGAGTATGGAGGTTCCTCAAAAGGCTAAAAATGGAACTACCCTATGATCCAGCAATTGCACTACTAGGTATTTACACAAAGGATACAAAAATACAGATTCAGAGAGGTATATGCACCTTGATGTTTATAGCAGCATTATCAAAAATAGCCAAACTGTGGAAGGAGCCCAAATGTCCATCGACTGATGAATGGATAAAGAAGATGTGGCATACACACACACACACACACACACACACACACACACACACACAGTAATATTACTCAGCCATCAAAAGAATGAAAGCTAGAGTGTATTATGTAAGCAAAATAAGTCAGTCAGAGGAAGACAAATACCATATGATTTTACTCATATGTGGAATTTAAGAAACAAAACAGATGAACATAGGGCAGGGGGGGAAAGAGGGGGGGAACAAACCTTAAGAGACTCTTAAGGACAGAGAACAAACTGAGGGTTGATGGAGGGACGTGGGTGGGGGATGGGCTAGATGGGTGATGGGCATTAAGGAGGGCACTTGTTGTGATGAGCCCTGGGTGTTGTAGGTACGTGATGAGTCACTAAATTCTACTCCTGAAACCAATATTACACTATATGTTAACTAAACTAGAGTTTAAATAAAAATTTGAAAAAATGAAATCGGGTGGAGTGGAAAGGTGGAAGCCTCATCCTTTAAGAATCTTACAGGATAGTCTGGCTGAAATTTGGCAAATGGGGATGCTTCATTTACAATTTTAAGTTTCCAGCAACATAAAATTTCCCCTTCTTTCTTGTAGCTACTAGGTCTTGAATGTCTACTATATGCTAAACACAATTCTTTTAACAGCTTTTAAAAAGTACTATTATCTTTGCTTTACATATGAAGAGACTGGTGCTCACGTTTAAGTGGTTTGCTCAAGATCATGTAGCTAGTAGATGAAAGATACGCTTTAAAGCCACGTCTATCTGACCCCAAGTACCATGTTCTTTTCCTTAAATGGATTGCTGTTTATCCCACCACTGATTTCCTTTCATATTTGTTTGCTTAAAATGAATTTAATATTTCCCATTAATTAAATAGGTGCCTCTTAACCTATCTGAATGACGAAGGAAGTAAAGTTTTTCTTTGGCATATTTGACTTTTATAAATCCCTCTCCCTTTTTCTGCCATACAGTCCTCAAATATCCAGACTCTCCAGCACATTCCATCCTTTGCACCATCTTCTTTCCTTAGGCAGATGGAATAGATGCCAGTGCTCTTCAGTTTCCCTTGTGTTTCTTCCCAATGAATGTATCTGCTTGTCCCATCTCATACTTACATATGTTGATAATCGAATTTATGCCAATATAGTGAGCTAATGAATTATAGCCTTCATTGTACATGTATAAAATTTGCAGACACCTGAACATTTCCATAGTGATAAAAATCTAAAATTCCATGAGATGATGCTAATGGTGAGAATTTGAGCCCCCATAGCAGGCTGTGGAGATATTATGGAATTGATGTATTCTCTATGCTCTGAATTCATAATACATCAGGGATGCCCCTTCTTCCACCTCTAAAGTTGCCATTATCAACAATTTCTACTAACTTCTCATACATATAAGTTATAACTGAATCCATTCTACACAGAGCCAGTAATATTTTCCAGTTAATTAACTTTTTTCTGAGCATATAACTGATCAACCACAGACACCTAATTTCACTTTGCCTTAGTACTTTCATCTGTAAAATGAGAGATTTAGACTTAATAATCCCAAAGTTCCCTTCATACTATATAATTCTATGAAAAGAACATTTTCATGAAATAAATATAATCTGTACGTTTCTGATGAATTTCAAGTTAGCTCATCAAAATATTTTGTAAAAAGCTATTTGATACTGTTGGGACCCTATGAGTACTTCCCAAAAACCATTTTCTTGCTTTCTGTGCGTCAGGAAATAACATTCTGCCAAGTGTAAAAGGAACCCGAGCCTCCAAAAGGGGCTGAGATTGTGTAGTCTCAAGCCTCAGATGGATATGACTTGGCCAAATGTGTTATCCCCTCTCTATTATGTTGCCAGCTGGTAGGGTTAGTTCAGTTTTACCATTTAAAGTTTCCTTTTAGACTAATGAATATTTCTAAAATATTGTATTGCTTTAGAGCTCATGCTATCGCCATGTAAATCAATTCCCACCTCTATTATATAAGTACATGATTTTTACCCCTACAAAAATTCCATTGAGATATTATAGGCCTTATATTGGCTAATAATAGACTATGGTGGTGGTCTGGTGGAAACAACTATGGGTGGGATTTGGGGGAGAGAAATTGTCATCACTCCGGCTGCAAAATTCATAGAAAAGCTGGAAGCTGCTGTTCAGCTGCGGATGGACCATTTTGCTCCATTTAATCTATGGCATCATAAGGTAAAGTCACAGTTCTATTAGCTTTCTCTCAGAGGATAACTCTTAAGGTAGCATCTCTTGGGAATAGAAAGGCAGGGGAAGTGAAAAAGACCAGAAGCTTATCCATAAAAGAGGCCTCAGAAGGTGGGAAGTTGTCGGGACAAGGCTAAGAAACTGAGGAACTGTGGCCTTCGACTTCTATGATAATTAAGAATTTACTGGTCCTGTGTGCATACTGTGTGCCTTAATAAGCAGTAAAAGAATGTGCCTGTCTGCAATAATCATTTTATAAATATTAATGCAGCTTTGAGAAATTGGGACCTGATTTTAAGTGTTACATTTTATTTGTAAGTGCACAGTTTAATTACAACCATAAAACATTGATTAGTTAATATTTGCTGCCGTTTTGTGACTTGGGAGCCAGACAGGTTTGTAATCAGAAGCAGCTTCCGAGGTGTGCCATATTTAAGGCAGAGAAACAAGCTGGGGGACAGTCAACTGAAGGATCATTGGAATGTTTGTGAGAATACTTTTTCTTGGAGTGGAACATGGTTGGAGTTGAACATGGATCCAGTGCAGCTGGTTTACACTAGATGTGCAAGCCTGACCTTTTGGAGTGATGTTGCCATCATTTGGGGAGTATGAGCATTTTGTCTATGAAAGAATTTGGAATAGTCAAGGTATTGCTGAAATCTGCATGTTATTTGAAGGGAATGCTATGGACAGAATTGTTTCCCCCCTAAATTCATATGTTGCAGCCCTGACCCCACAATCAATTTGGGGAAAAGGCTTCTAGGAGGTAATTAAGGTTAAATGAGGTCACAAAGGGGGGGTTCCAGTTTGTTAGGTTGAGTGGCCTTACAAGAAGAGAAATGCATGCACCAAGGAAAGGTCATGCAAGGACATGGTGAGAGGGCAGCGGTCGGCAGCCCAATGAGAGAGGGTCTCACCAGACACAGACCTTGCTGCCACCTTGATCTCGGACTTCCCAGCCTCTAGGACTGTGAGAAAAAAACATTAGAAGTGTTTAAGCCCCCTAGTCTATGGTATTTTATTATGGCCACTTGAGCGAAGTAAGACAAAGCGGCTCATGGGAGATGAGTGGAAAATAATTAGGGGTAAAGCAAAGCTATCTGATTATAGCAGGTGTGATGCTAGGACACGGGCCATAGTGGAATGGGGTAAGCTAGCACGCCTGGGACTTGGGGATATGTTAAGCCAGAATTTGATCCTTGCTGAGATAGATCCAGGAAGTCAAGAAACTTAAAAAAAAAAAAGAAAAGAAAAAAGGAGGCAAAGCTGAGAAAGAGAGATGTGGACATGGTTCTAGAGAGACAAGATGGACCCAAAGATGACGCAATGGTAGACTCTCTAAGTAAAGCATTAAGGAGCAAGCTTGATGAATTACAGTGCCCAAACCTTTTTATCTCTGCCTGGTGATTTTCTTCAGTGGATGTGGATAATTTGAGCCTAGAAACTCAGTGTATTCAGAGATCAGTGGTTGTAAAAGACTTTGCTTCTGATAGAGCAACAAAGGTGCCAGTGTGGGAAATTACTTAATGTCCAAAAACTTGGGGAATGACTGAGTAAATGATGACACAGATGTTCATGTCTTTTAGAATCCAATTAAAAGTCATGCTGTCATTTGTTTGGTGATGACATAGAACCTGAGAAATATCACTATAATATGTGTGTATCATAATCAAAGTTATTTTTTAAAGTGCACACCTACGCACACATACACACGCACTCAAAGGATTAAAACACATAGTTACCTCTGGATGTTGGGGTTATTCTAATTTTATGCTTTGATCTTTTTTCATATTTTTTTCAGCATAAATATATCTTACTTTGAAATCAGAAAAAAATCCTACTATTAAAAAGAAAATTTGATAAGGGGTTGAGAGTGAGCCAGTAGAAGGGTTACCGTAGAAGACACTGTCAATCTTACTACTGCTTCTTTTGGATTCTCCAGATACGTTTTGAGTTCTTGTGTATACATGATATGATGTAGGTTGGGGCTAAAAGGAAGGCATGTTCCTATGCCACTCCCCCCAAGAAAAATTGGATGATGTAACCTTCTGTTTCATAGGCTCGTGATTCCACAAGTGTGGCATACAATTTTTTTTTTCCATAAACAAATAGGACAGAATAAGAAACAGGATAAGGCAATGAAAGCAGAATAAGCCCATCTGGCAGGCAAAGGGAACATCATCACCTCCCATATCCATATTCCTCATGGTCCTGGTCCTGTCAGGGCAATGATTATAATCCCCCTTTCAGGAAGGTCTGATCACTGATAAATCTTGAAGAAAAGAAGAGAGATACCTTTGGTCTTTGTAATTGGTATTCTTTTTGTGAGATGTCTAAGAATGGGCAAGAAAGAATGTCAGTGTCAGGTGCAGCAGAGGTATGAGGTATATCAGAATCCAAAAAAGGGGGCAATAACATGGATTACAATTGTATATGCTACATTGATCAAATTTAGCAACTGACTTATTTAAAAAATCCTGAAATAAATATAACTATCTACAATCAGTAACTATATGAAAAGCAGATTTTATCCTCTTCACGAAATACCAGAACTCTGTCTAATGTAACCTCAGCTCATTTTGAAAACACTTCTGTTGTGTTATTTGTGACAAGATAACAGCTCTCTGACAATAGCTAGTTCAGACATGCATTATTCATCTGTAATATAAGCTGACAGTCACCAAACTAAGAGCACAGTATTTTATAAGACTTTGTAAACTCTGGAAATAATGACAGTTCAGTTACCACGAGCTGAGAAATAAATTTAGTTTCTAAAATAGCAATCTGAAAGGTTGCTATTTTGCTTCTTGTGGTGGAGACTCACAGTGATCAGAGTTTGAGACATAAATGTATTTTATGAGACTTGATAACAGCATCGTCCCCTTTTAGCGCACAATGAAATGTGTGGAGGGCATCAGTGCTCTTGACTTGACTGTTTCCTGAAGGCTCTGGTTGGAGTGGAGCTTGAGGAAATAGCCTTGCGATGCTCTTGAAGTGCTGGGAGATGGCTTAGGAAAAAAACAGGGTCACCTGTCAGCTCTATTATACCCCTCGGAAGACTCTTGCTTCTTTGCTAGTCTGTATTTTTTCCACTGTTTTGCTAATGCACAGGGCTTCCTTTGCTCAACGAGAGAAGGGAAAAAAAAACAGGATTTGGATTAGATTTTCGCTACTAGAACTTCTGGTTAAAAACGTCTATCAGGTTAACAAGTACCATTACTGACAAGTCAATCTGAGCACATTTTTGTTTAGGATCTACTCTGAGCATTCTCTTTCTTCTATAAAAAGCACTTATTTGTTTGAGTCCAGGTCCTGGACATGACCAGAAGAATTAGGACACCATTTTGGAACTGTTTAATTAAAAATTAAATTTTATCCGATTGATCATAGTCATCTGTTCAAGAGAAATAATGCTTCCTGTGGTCAAGCGTAGCAAAAATAATGACAGACATCTGCTTTGAGCCAGAAGGTCAAAGTCCTTCTAATCACAAGTCCCGTGTTGAAAGAAGTACCCTCTCCATACACAGACATCCAGAACTTCCAAACAGGGTTGGAGCCAAGAAAATAATTGGGCCTTTAGCCTTTGGAGATGTTTAGTTTCATAACCATAACATTTAACAGGTATGGGGAAGTTGGGTGTGAGTGGAAGGGACAAAACAAAGGCGGGTCTTCTTTAAAAGTGTTTTATACTGTGGTCTAAAATAAAAAGAATAGATAAGAGGAAATAGGACAGCCAAATTTCAAAAATATCTGCATTGAAAAAAATCCATACATACCAAGGATGTAAGTATTCAAGATTTGCTTTGCTAAATCATCTTTTTTCCCCCTCTCTTGAATGGCTTTAGAATTTTTTTTTAAATTTAATGCAGGGACTATATGTACAGTAACACCAAGCTTTTAACAGCTGCATTCCCCCCTTTTGCTGTCGTAATTATGGTCTCATTAGGATTCCAATAAAAAGTCAAGAAAAACCTTTTTTTTTTTTTTAAGGAAAACAGAAGTGCCCACAGTGTCTCTCTACTAACATGCTATGCTTTTAAAATATTTGCATTTGAAATTCCTCATTGCAAATATTCTCAAACCAAAGGTAAATATAACACTTAGATTACTCCCAGAAGAACATTCCTTCTGCTATTAATACCCTGAATTCAAATCAGAATTTTTGCAAGTCTGTATAATTTTACTGTATGTACTTTATCCTGCAGTTTGGCCGGCTGTAAATGTTAGAACACTAGATGCATCAGAAATGAATAGAAGGTGGCATCTCTTGCCTGAGTGAATTCTTTCTTTCTTTCTTTTCTTTCTTTCTTTTTTTCTTTCTTTCTTTCTTTCTTTCTTTCTTTCTTTCTTTCTTTTTCTTTCTTTTCTTTCTTTCTTTCTTTCTTTCTTTCTTTCTTTCTTTCTTTTTCTTTCTTTCTTTCTTTTTCTTTCTTTTCTTTCTTTCTTTCTTTCTTTCTTTCTTTCTTCCTCTTTCTTTCTTTCTTTCTTTCTTTCTTTCTTTCTTTCTTTCTTTCTTTCTTTCCCCTTCCTTCCTTCCTTCCTTCCTTCTTTCTTCTTTCTTTCTTTCTTTCTCCTCCATTTCATAAAACAGCCTAGTTACAATATCAGATTCACAAGGATAGAGTCCTTAGTTAGACAAGAACAAAGACAGGTCTCACTCCAAGAAAACATCAGACATACATATTCCAGCTTTTGGTAGATCATTAGACTATATTGTGAAAAACAACAACAACAACAAAAACCCAAAAAACAAAGTATGTCTTCAGCTCTCCCCTATCATTTGATGTGTTCTGTCCTTCATCTCAGTGACCAGTGCAACACAGTTATGTTCTGGAGGTTTTCAGCCTTTGTACTCTGGAGTCAGCACCTCTCCATGCTGCCCACACTTAGAAGCCTTCCTTTCTAATCGCAGGTTAGCTTGTTGATCCATTACGTGGACTCCTATGTGTTTTGTTTTGTTTTTCCCCTAGGATTTATACATGGAGTTAATCCAAGCTAAGGTATTACAAACAATATTTTAAAAGTGACTTTTAATACCTCCACCAAGAATAGTGCAAAATAAAGTAATTTAAGGGCTCATTACAGAGAGGATAATAAAACATTTAGGACCCACAGTTCATACTTCCTTGGTGGCTTTCTGTGCTCCTCTGAAGAAGGCCACCCCTGAAGTGTACCCACAGCAAAAGGATGGATATAAAAAGGATGTAACAAAGAGAATGTTGGTGGTATTTTCCAGAGCAGTTTCCAATGCAAGCATGGGAGCAAAAAGCAAGATGGCAGAAACTATGGGAATGAATGGAAGTGAGGAAGTTGCATCAGTAAAAGTAGATCGTCATTTCTGAGAAAAGTTGGCTAAAAAAGATAGTCACGAGAAGGAAAGTTTTTGGTTTGTTACTTCAACAATGAATGATTTTGGCAGTAAGGTGCACTGGAAAAGTGGAAGAAGTTTGTAGAGAAGGAGAAATAGGAGGAAACAGAAGGAAAAATAATGGAGGAGAAATAATTACTGGGATTCCAGAGGAGGAAGAAGGAGTCGAGGGTCAGAGTCTGCTGAAGAGAGAAGCAGGGGCCAGCAGGAGAGCACCTCCCCAGAGAGGAAGGGAGATACCAGGCCAGAATGGGTATAAAGATGAGATGCTGGCTCCAAATGCAGACTTCTAGGAGTTTTTACCTAACGGATCATTTTTGCTGAAACAAAAGTGGGTTAGTTCATCTTCTAGGAGGAAGGAGGATGGTAGGAGTAGAGGGGGGATAAGGAATTTTTGAAAACTGAAAATGTTTGAAGTAATCACCATAGGACATGAGGGAGAACAAGTTTCCTGGAATATATTTCCATAAGTGGTATTACTGTGTTAAATACCAGGTATTTTATGTTTTTTTGTTTAAATAGCATTGCCAATTTTGCCTCCTAAAAAAGGGTTTGCCATTTGTACAGCATCCAGCATTAGAACAAGATGAAATTCCCTGATCCAACCCTACATAATGTTCCCCTTGCTTTTCTCTCCCACTTCCTTTCTATCACTTTTACCTGCTGACTCTCCCTGAGCATGAGCAGGAACACGCTGACCTTTGTGCTTCTTCCAGCCCCCACCTTTGTTTCCATCTCAGGGCTGTGTCCTTCCTCTTTTCTTTTTTAAAGATTTTATTTATTTATTTGAGACAGAGAGAATGAGAGACAGAGAGCATGAGAGGGAGGAGGGTCAGAGGGAGAAGCAGACTCCCTGCCGAGCAGGGAGCCAGATGCGGGACTCGATCCCGGGACTCCAGGATCATGACCTGAGCCGAAGGCAGTCGCTTAACCAACTGAGCCACCCAGGTGCCCCTGTCCTTCCTCTTTTCTCGATGATATGCCCAAAAGTCATGTAGGGGGGCATCTCTTAAAGGTTCCCACGAAACACTGCCCCCATCCGCAACCCATTCACTCTCTAACCCATTCCTTTGTTTGCCTTTCTTCATAGTATTTACCATTATATAAATTGCATTGTTTATTTTTACTGTTTGTTTCTTCCACTAGAATATAAATTCGAGGATGATGGGGACTTTGTCACATTAAACATATTTTTAGCTGCTAGAAAAATACTTGACAAAGTTAGTCATTCAGTAACTTCTTGAATAATGAAGGGAAAATTAATTTTAGTTTAACCACATTCTTAAGTGGTTCTGAAGGGGATATTCTCACTTTAAATCCTCCATGTTAGTTTTGTGAGAAACTTGTATACCCTTTTATGGGTTGTATTCCAGTGCTTGTCTCACTTTATCTACTGGGTTTTTAATGACTTTCTTATTGATTTCTGTGATTTCTATGTATAATAAAGATATTATTCAAGAGTAGCATTTGTTGTACATTTACTGAAACTTGTTTTAATATGTTATCATTAATTATGCTTACATATGGACAAATTTGAGGAAAATATTTTCCTTTTTTATTTATTCCATTGTGTTTGATTTAGCAAGACATTTTATCACCACAGATTTGATTAGTCTTTGCTTTAATTTTTTTCCAGTGTTTTACATTATTTTCTAATATTTTTTTTTTAAAGATTTTATTTATTTATTTGAGAGAGAGAATGAGAAAGAGAGAGCACGAGAGGGGGGAGGGTCAGAGGGAGAAACAGACTCCCCACTGAGCAGGGAGCCCGATGCGGGACTCGATCCCAGGACCCTGGGATCATGACCTGAGCCGAAGGCAGTCGCTTAACCAACTGAGCCACCCAGGCACCCCTAATATTTAATTTTTAATCCTCTTTGAATTTATTTTGATATATAGCATGGAGCAGATATCAAACTAGGTATTTCCCCCAAATAACTAAAGCAGTTCTCCAAAACTTTTCATTCTGCTTTTCTTCTCTTCTTCTATGATTTTCATTTGTTTTGTTGTTTTGATACCATATTTACCATAGATTAACATTTTATCTGTGAACATTATATATATATATGTATGTGTGTGTGTATATGTATATATACACACACAGTCTGTTCCTTGTTGATTTGTTCAGTTCTCCTAATCTTTCTGATCAGACTTAAATATTAATTTTATACTATTTTAATTACTGAAATAATGTAATATATTTTAAACCTGGAGGAATCTGTATTTTAAATCCTCTTCACGTTAAAAACAATTATTTTCTATTTCTACCTTTTTTTTTTTAGGTTAGTTTTTCTTTTTCTTTTTCTTTTTTTTTTTTTTGAGGGTTTTATTTATTTGACAGAGAGAGGGAGAGAGAGAGAGCACAAGCAGGGGGAGTGGCAGGCAGAGGGAAAAGCAGGCTCCCCGCTGAGCAGAGAGCCTGGTCTGGGGGATGTACGGCTCTATCCCAGGAGCCTGGGATCATGACCTGAGCCAAAGGCAGATGCTTAACCTACTGAGACACCCAGGTGCCCCTAGGTTTTGTTTTTCTTATGCTCCCTAGACTTTATTCTAAAATTCATTAAAATTTTTATTTAAAGTATTTTAAAACCAGCAATTATCATACTATTTTTAATATGACTGTCATTCAGAAACTTGATTATGTCTCATTATACAATGATTAGATTATAATAGATATACTTTAGTTTCAGAAATATATTATCTACATAAAATTATAGTACAGCATATATTGTTAACATTATTCCTAGATAATTTAAGGGTTTTTTTAGTACTATTATGAATTAAATATTTTATCCATTCTGCTTAATGGTTATTGATCGAGATTTACATAAATTATCCATATGAGTTACTAATTATTTCTAATATATTTTCATTAGATCCTCTTGGAATTCTTTTTTTCTTTTTAAGATTTTATTTATTCGACAGAGAGAGAGAGCACAAGGAGGGGGAGCGGGAGAGGGAGAAACAGGCTCCCTGCTGAGCATGGAGCCCGATGCAGGGCTCAATTCCAGGACCCTGGCTGGGATCATGACCTGAGCTGAAGGCAGACACTTAACCAACTGAGCCACCTAGGTGTCCCTCTTTTTTTTTTTTTTCTTTTAAAGATTTATTTATTAGAGAGAGAGAGAGAGAGCTGGGGGAGGATCAGAGGTAAGGGAAGAGGGAGAGAATCTTCAAGCAGACTCCCCACTGAGCACAGAGCCTGATGTGGAGCCCTCTTGGATTTCTAATAAAACCAACACCTCATCTGAAAATAATGATTTCTTTCTTTCTTTCCTTCCTTCCTTCCTTCCTTCCTTCCTTTCTTTTTTCCTTTTTTGCAATATGTATTGCTTGCATTTATATTTCACGTCATATTTCATTGCCCAGTACTTCCAAAATAAGGTGAAATGATACTGGTTGGCTCTTTGAATTTACCTGTCCTGCTGACTCAGTGCTCTTTATTGACTTGAGATAGAAATTCTTTATCATATTAAATAGTATTTTTACATTTTTGTTTTTAAGAATTTTCATCTGGAATAGGTATTAAATGTGATCAAATACCTTTGCATCTTCTATTTGGATAATCATGGGGCTTGTGGTTGTTGATATTTGACCAATTATTGGGATGCATTAGATTAGTAAGTTTCATAATGTTAAACAATGCTTTCATTCTTTGGTTATGTTTTTCACTCTTGAACTAGTTATTTTGGCATGATATATAAATAAATGGAGTATAAATACAGGTGTAGAGAGAGTGAAATATGTAACCATGTTAATTCCTTTGACTACCCAAAGCCATATGTATATTCAAAGGCAGACTAGAGCAGAGGTTAAACAACTAGCTGGTAAATTTGGTCAATATTGACAAATAATCTTGGCCATTCAGCCCCAACATCTGGTATTTTTTTAAGAGTATGCTTTGGCCTAAGTTCTTAAGCTAATTACTTGAACTTAGCTTGTGTTGATATACCCTTAGGGTTGACATTAAGACAATCAAAGGCTACTAGCGAGATCTGGAAGGTAATTATTTCCTTATTCACTACATTGTCTACTGAACAAAAGTGAGATTTGAGCATCTTTAAAAGAATTAAAAATATTTAAGGACATCATGTTATACACTCATAGCCCTTAAGAAACGGACCACTGATCTATCTTGAAAGAATTGTCATGGAGCATTTATATGTGACTGAGGTTTCAAGTATGTTATAACGTGAATAATATCAACTCTTTTGTTTTTATAATTTTGATTAACTATTTTGACTAATTACAATAAATTAATTTTAAACTAATTAAAATTAAATTAAAATATAAAAATAAAGAAGAAAATAAAAATCACCTCTAATCCCCAAACCTGAAGATAACTAGTCTCTATTTTTTTTTCCTTCTTCCCTTCTATTGAGATCACACAGTATATAAAGTTCTGGTACTTTAGATTTTTTCATTTAACATTTCACTTAATATTTAATAATTAACCCATGTTTTAAAAATTATTTAATACTTTATAGTAAAGATGTCCATGATTTGTTTATTTATACCTGGTGTTAGATACTTAAATGTTTCATAATAGTTTTTATTATTAATAAGCTATGAAGAACACCTTGATATGCAGATTATTGTCCAGAGTTAGACCATTTCTGTTTAATAGATTACTAGACACACCAGTACATTTTTAAGAGGATAAAGTATCTTAGAATGATTAAAATATTTAAACTTTAGAAAAACATATACCTTAAGCGAATCATCTGCCCACTCTAATGCTTCCCTGTCACTGTTTTAAGACCTATGGTATTTTATATAAAAAGAAATAGACAGCAACAAATTTTAATGAATTTGAATGCCTCTTGACTACATGTATACATATCTGTTAACTGTATGTATGAGTTAGATAGAGAATATGTATTAGTAAACCAAAAATAAAATGAATATTGCTTGTATTATTTTAGGCCATAGTTTAAATTTTTATTAAGGAGTCATCAATTAGGGTTAATACAGTAGAAAATATTTCCCACATCTCTCACTCAGACACACACACACACACACACACACACGCACACTTGCACACACATGCACACACAGCAAAGCCTATCCAGAATATAATTTGAATCTTCAGTAAACTTCCCAGTTGTCAAAACTGAAAGATGGTATAGTTACAAATATGGACATTAAGTATCTACAGTAAGTAATTGAATTTAGCAGGGTCATTGAATATAATGTCACTACAAAAAAATTTGTGTCTGCATACACCAGCAACACAAAATTAAACATTGTAATTTTAAAAAGTAGCATTGATATTAGCATCAAAAAATGCACTGAACACTTATGAATAAATTTAATGAAAAGGAGGAAATATTACACAAAAAGTATAAAACATTATTAGAGAAAATTAAAGAATATCTAAACACATTAATGATAAAAAAGTTATAATAAAAAGATGTCAACTTTTTTCAAAGTGATTTGTAGATGCAATACAGTCCCATTAAAAATCCCAGTACATTTTGATGGTGGGAACTGACAGGGTGATTCTAAAATTTATGTGGATATGAAGAAGCTCAGGAATGGTCCTAAAAATCTTGAAAAGGTACAAGCTGGAGATTGTACACTATGGAGCATCAAAACGTAATTTAAAATTACAGGACTTAAAAGAGTGTGGAATTGATAGAAGGAAAAATAAGCTGCTAGTTCAGTGAACAGAGAGTGAGAAATAGATCCATCCCTATGTAAACACTTGGTTTTTGACAAAGGTGGCACTGCAGATTAGTAAGTAGTGTTTGGTCAGTGGACAATGCATGTGGAAAAGAAAAAATATATATTGCATCCTGCTTTAATTACTGGCAGAAGAAAATGAGGAAACTATACTATAACTATGTACTTAAGAAAGACTTCTTTTATATAAAAGAAACAAAAAACATTATTAACCATAAATGCAAAGATTGATGTATTAATGACATTCACATTAGGATCTTCTGTTCATAAAAAGACAATAGTAAACCACAGATTGGGAGAATGTATTTACAACGTATAAAACTTACAGAATGTTTGGTTACATAATGTATGAAGAATTTCTAAAAGTCAATAGATAAAAGAAAGTCAACACAATACAAATATAAGCAAGGGACTTGAATAGTTGCTTTAAAAAAGTAGGTACCCCAGTTGTCAGTGAACACAGGAAAAGATTTCAGTCTCATTGTTCATCAGGAAATGCAAATTAAAACCACAATGTGACACCGCTGTACAACCACAAGAATGGCCCAAGTTAAGAATGGAATAAATTAAGAATGTGATTGTATGAAGATGTTGAGCAACTGTAACTCTTACCTACCGTTGGGAGTTAAACTAGTACAATAACTTTGGGAAACTGTCATTATCTACTGTAATTGAACATGTGTTTACCATAGGACTCATTTCAATCCTAGATATATACCTAGTAGAAATGCTTACACACGTGTAGCAAAGATATGCACAAGAATGTTGATAGCACCACTATTCAGAAACAACCTAAATGGTAAATGGATCAATACCTGGTAATATAGTCATACAGTGGAATACTATATACTATATAATTGTTAACAAAATACCGCTACCCAGAAAAAGGGTGGATCTCACAAATATAATGTTGAATGAAAGAAATCAGATGCCAAAAGTACAGACTGTATGTTTCCATGCATGCAGAATTCAAAAACAGGCAAAATATAAATAGGTAGACGTCAGGAGAGTTATCTTTTGGGGGGACGGGATTATAATGGTGGCTTCTGGATGACTGGTAATAATCTTACTCATCACTAGTTGCTGTTCATTTTCTGAAAATTTATCACTGTATACTTAAAACTGGTGCACTTCTCTCAATATAACTTATACTTCAACTTAAAAAAGTACTTTTTATGGACTCAAACATGTAAAAACTCTGTGGTGGGTCCTGTAGAGGCTATGAAAATGTGGGTGGCACGTTGTACCGGCTCTTCAGGAACTGACAGAGCACTGAGACAGGCAAATGCACGATGAACAAGATTCAGGGTAGAAAGAAGACACTACACAATAAAACCAAAGAGGAGGGAAAGTAGTTCCAAAAAGAAGCTCAGGTAGATAGATAGATGAAAAATAGAAAGGAATATCATTTAGCCCTGAGAGAGAAGGAAATCCTGGCATTTGTACAACATGGATGGACTTTGAGGACATTGTGCTAAATGAGATAAGTCAGACAGAGGAAGACAAATACTGTCTGATCTCACTTATATGTGGAGTCTAAAAAAGCCAAACTCATAAAAACAGAGTAAAATGGTGGTTACCAGGGACTAGAATGTGGGGGAATGGGATATGAACTTTCAATAAGTAGTAAGTCTGTCCTAGAGATGTAATGCACAATATACTTAATATAGACAACAATATTGTATTATAATTATCAAACTTGCTAAAAGAGTAGATCTTAATGATTCCAACCACAAAAAAATAAATAATTGTGTGACATGATAAAAGTGCTAACAATTGCTTTCATGGCAATCATATTACAATATATAATTTTATCAAATCATGTGTACACCTTACATTTATATATGTCAGATATATTTCAATTTAAGAAAAGAAACTCAGATTACTCTTCATAGAAGCAGCAGCTTTTGAGCTGAATCTAGAGACAAGTATGCAATTTTATAGACGCAGGAATGAAGAAGAACATTCCTTTCAAAGGAAATAGTAGGAACAAATAACATATTAAAGGCATAGAAATTTTCAGCATATTTGAGAATGTCGGAATGTCTTCTGTTCACTCAAGATAGAATTCATATCAGTCTAGACAGAGGAAACTGGAAAGTAGTTTGGGTGTAGATCCCATCAAGTCCAGGATGTAACCATAGAAAATTTACCAGCAGCTTTCCATGACAGTGAAGAAAGTGTGAGCCCTGAGGCAGAAACCAGTCTCAGAGGTCACTGGGCTTTCACCTACACAAAAAAGAAAAAATTTTCCATAGCTAATGCTAGTGGTTAAGCCTGTGGATTCGAGGGTCCAGTAGTTCTAGTTTTAACCCAGTTCTGTTTCTTACTGGCTTTCTTACTTTTTGTAAGTTATTTATTCTCAGTTTCCACCTTTGGAAAATGGTAATAGTAATAGTGTGCCTCATTCCTAAACCTCATTGTTATGTGGTTTAAGCAAATTAATGGAAGCCCTTAGAATTTTAACTGGCAGATGGCAAGTACTTAAAGTTTAAGTAATGTCATAATCCTATTCAATAATTATTATCACTATTACTGATAGTTTCAAAGAAACAATCCCTCAGGCCGGGGTAGATATGCCCATTTTAATCCTGGGCAGTCTTTTCCAAATACAGCTTTGGGGAGCAATCAGAGAAAGTTGACTGGATTTTGAAACAAATGTTAACATTTGCAAGCAAGTTTTACCTTGGGAACTACCTATTGATATCACTAAAGCAGAAGTATACGGACAGTCCAATCAATCAACAAAATTGAATGATTAGATATACCTATCTGCATTTTTTTTAAAAAACATGCAACTTAATGTAATGGTAATTGACAGAAAGAAATTATTTTGCCTCCACTGTCCAGCTTCATGTTTCCATCTAGGAAATTCTATTTTACAGTGGTATTTTTGTTTTTATTTAGATATCAAATTACCCATGAGAAAGAGAAATGTGTATTCCAGAATCTCATGAATTGAGCAACTTGAAGAAAATTTGATTTCTATCATCACACTTTTTCTCAAGGGAAAATTCTTGCAAATAATATATTTGTGGTACTTTTACAAAGTGTGTTTCCTTGGCAGTAGGAGTTTCTGTGAAAGCAGTTTATATGGAAGACAAGCATTTATAGAAAATTAAGTCATGTTACCAAAGAGAAAATGTTTACCTGGTGAGGGTTGCTTGCAGACCTTCCAGTATATATTTAATATTTTTAATAATATTTTCATATTTAATAAATGTTTAATACATAAATATTTAATATATTTTAATAATACTGCAAACAATGAGATCTCCAGGTGTAAGTTGCTGTAGATGATTGTTTGGTGCCTTTGAGATTGTGCACAAAACCAGGGGTTCACAGTCTTGATTACAAATTGGTATTTTCCAGGGGAAATTATAAGCAACAATAACAATAAGACTCCAAAATAGATTTCTTAGGTCTCACCCTCAGAGATTTCAGTGGTCTTGGGGCAGCATGGGGATGGGCATTTTTAGCTCCCCGGGTGGTCCTAATGCATAGCCAGGATCTGGAGGCAGTGCACTAATCCATGAGATAAATAATTGCTTCAGTGATGGGTGTTCTGAAAAAGCTAACGCAGCTTTTCCAGAGTCACTGATGCAAGGCGGCACAAGAGCTCTCAAGAGTTGTGGCCACTTCACTTCTCTTTAGTCACACCCGGACACCTGCAGCTTGTCTTGGTGATTGGTGCTTGCTCTCTGTGGGCAGGTCAGGTGAGGAGGAAGATGAATGGGCTGTTGGAACTTGCCCTTCTCTTTCTCTTTCTTTCATAAAGCTGAGAGGTGGGACATCTTAGGTGTGTCTCTCTACTCTAATTTGAGCAGGTTTCTTTCGGGAATAATGGCTTGCTAAGTGCCTTTTGCTAGGGGCATCAGAGGCACCATGGTAGCTTGTACAGAAAAGCTTCCAAGCCATTGGGTCAGTTATGGGTAACAGGAAATGTGGACAACAGTGATCTAGGCTCAGGATACAGAAGATGTTCATGCACATAGAGTGCTGACCTAAGACTTTGGCACCTGCTCCAGGTCCTGGGCTTATAGGATTGCCATGGCCTTACAGGAAATGCTCAGCTTCTCTCTTATGCCATCTGTGACCAATTGTTGACCTCTGTCTTATAAAACAAATGGATAAAGCCTCTATGGAGATAAACATTGAGGTTCTGAAAAGCAAGAGATCCGGATTAAGAACCCAAGCTCAGACAGTCCTGGGGTTACCCAAAGCTTTTGCTGACCTTGGTGGGATCTCTGTCTTGGGGAGAGTTGTCATGGTTTTCCAAAGAGGTCCAGCACAAAAGCCTCCACACATTTAATTTTGTTTTCAAACAGCTAAGATTTAGTGTTAAGTAAAAGACGATTGGTGTGTCCAAGTCCATGGATAACAAAGCTTGAATTGCCCTAGGAAGTCTGCAGAATGATCTGGGGCTTTAGGGGTATAAATCTGACTTTAATTAACTTATAAGGCCTTATTGTCAGCCTTTATTCAGCCCAAAGGCCCACTGATTTTCTTCTTTGATTTTCTGCACTGAAAGATTGGCCCAAGTCAAATACTTTCCATGGGAGTATAATTATGTATTGCAAACGGTTTTCCAAAAATCATCAGGTCCAAAGATTCCATTGTCTTGCAAAATTTGCATGGAATAAAACCATATTTATTATTAATGCCATTGCTACCTCCTTTTCCTTTAAAACCCTGAGATCCCAGCGCTACCCCCACATGTCACTTTGCTGAAATGACACACACACCAAATCTACCTGCAGAAACAATGTTTTTACATTGCTTGATTGACCCAAGGAAATAACCACCACCACAACAAATCCTAAGAGGGTAAGGAAGAAGGAAAGGCTTAATTCATTTAATTTGGTCAGGCTCCTCATTTTCATTAAGCCTGCCTGATTTTTTTTTTTTTTTTTTTTTTTAGTAGTTGATTTTATGGCATGGCTTATATGCTTTGGTTGTATAACTTTAGCAGTTACTAAAATTGATACAACTTTTATCTGATGGAACTGAAAAATTTAAAGTTTAATAAAATTAAAATTGAAAACAAGAATGAGGTGTTTGGGATTTTTAGTTGGGGAATAGCACTGGAGTTTCTTCTTAGAGATTTCCTGTCAGACTCTTAGAAAGTGGTACGTAGCTGAGAGGGCCACAGGCTCTAGGCGTTAGAATTGAGGCATCTTGATTAGTAGAGAGCCTGAGGGAACAGCCTGGGCTTGAGACATAACCCTTCTCAAATGAAATGTGTGACAGTGAGCAATATATTTCACTTTTTTGAGTCCAGTTTCTTTTTTGTAAAGTAAGATAATAATACCTACTTGACAGGATTGTTGAAAAACCTGATGTAGCCAACTTTTTATTAAGCATTGTGATGGTCAGGCACTATTCCGTGTGCCCGATAATAATTAACATATTAATCCTCAAAAAACCCTGTGAGGTGGGTTAGTCGTTTTTATTTTATTTTATAGACGGGGAAACTGGGGTACAAGGAGATAAAACAGAATTGAATGACCTAGCATTTTGTGGCAGAACCAGGATCCAAATCTATATCTCTGGTTCTGGAGACCTCAGTATACTTATGAGCAGTGGTAGACAATTAATATGCAGTCAGACTTGCTCACCCATGCTGGTTTACCTCAGACTTCAATACTTATTTGCCCCTCTTACTACACACACACACACACACACACACACATCCTTTCTGATAAAAAAAAATCTTGGCTTCAAAGTATATTTGCTTTAAGCTAGATGAATAAGGAAAACATATTCTGGCAACTTGCCTTTCCTTTTATATTGCAAATTTACAAAATAAAAGGAATCCAACTGAACTGCTTAGTTTCCTCTTTCTTACTGATCTGCAGGTCCTGGCTGGCTAGAAGCTTTCTGAATGACTGTGTTTCCATTCAGTGTGGTCTCATAGCATGCAGAAGAATTTCAGAGATTTTCAGTTGGAATGGTGGTGGCAGGGCAACCGCACATTCTTAAAGTATTGCAAATGAACTTTTGCCCCTTTAATCATGGGACAAACACAAGGTCTTGATGGACTCTCCTCCTTTGCCCCCTGCTCTGCTGTGCTGTGTCCTGCTTTGTTGCTGTGCTGGTTCTTTGTAGACATTTCCCATCATGTTTAACCTCTAAGACCTTGCAGAGATTGACACGTCTTCAAGAATATGCTAAACAGATCTAGAGTAATGGTTTTCAAACAAGGAAGACTCCCACCTGCCCCTTCTCCTCCAACTACGGACATTTAACAATGTCTGGAGTTGCTTTGGGTTGTCACAACTTCAGATTGTGCTGCTAAACATCCCACAGTCTGCAAGACAACCTCTCACAGTAAAGGATGATCCAGGCTAAAATGTCATTAGTTCCACTATTATGGAACCTTGATCTAAAATACCTATACCTTCTTTGAAAGTCACTTCTTGGGAAAGGACCACTGAATTAGAGCAGGTATCTCTACAAGCATCTCTTATAGTGCACACTTGGGAAATGCAAATAAAAATCACAATATGATACCATTGCACATGTAGTGAAAGAGGTAAAATGAAAAGCAAAGGAAATACTAAGACTGAACAGCTCTGTAGCCAGCTGAACTTTCATATTAGTTTGGTGGGAACGTAAATGGATAAAATCACTTTGAAAAATTATTTAGTGTTATACAATAAAGGTGAACATAGGTATACCTTATGACCCAGCAATTCCATTTCTATATGTAAATATGAATATTTATATATGTATAGATAGATAGATAGATATCCATCAGAAACAGGTACATACACTCACCAAAAGTATGCACTAGAATTTTCATTGCAGCACTATCTGAAGTTGTCAAAAACTGGAAACAACCCAAATGCCCTTCAGTTGTAGAATGGGTAAATGAATTGTTGTATATTCATACGATTGTGCACTGTAGAATATAAAGGAGGCAAAAGGACTTACAACTCACACAGTGATATGGTTGAATTTCATAAATTAATGTTGAGTGAAAGAAGGCAGGTGCACACACATACACACACACAGACAAAACATAGTATACGAAAAGTACAAAATAGAACTAATCCATGCTATTAGAAGTCAGGATAGTGATCATCTTGGTTGAGGGGTAGTGACTGGAAAGAAGCATGAGGAGGACCTTAGGGGTCTGGTCATCTTCTGTTTCTCAGTCCTTATGTTTTTGCACAGGTGTGTTCACTTTGTGAAAAGTCACAGCACTGCATACTTTTGATATGTGCACTCTTCTGTATGTATATAATTCTTCAATAAAATTTTTGAAGTGTGCAGCTGGTACTCTAGAAAGTAAGACAGGCTCTGGATTTTTCTACTAATTTTTTCCCTTACATTTTGATGGGGATTGGTCCAAAAGCACCTTAAAATACCAAGGGTGTAACATTGAGGGAAATAGAGGGGGCTGGAGTGGAAGCTTACCCTCCAGGTGGCCTGGTTGAGCAGGAGACAGCCTGGGGCACAGATGGAAGCATTCACTTCAGAGCAATGTCTGAACAAATGAATAATCAAATGTTAATTTCAAAGTCATATTTAAGAAACACACTCTTATATTGGTCAGCCCTGAGTCAAGGGGGACCAGTATGCCTGGTCCCTAGAGTAGCTTGCAGCTCCACTGGATGGGATTGAGGAGCTTTTAGGCAGAGGATTGCAAAGAAGGCAAGTGTCAAAAAGTCTGCTTTGCAATGACACTTAGCTCGGGCCATGATTTTGTTGATGCCTGACCTTATCATCTCTCTCTTCACAGCCAAGGAGACAATGGCCATGCTTTGAATGCAGGCTCAATTCTTTTAAATTTTATTTTGTGAATCCTTAGCAGTCAAATGGCATTGAGTTTCTGTGAGCTGGTTTTGTTGTTTTTGTTGTTTGTTTGTTTTGTGTGGTTTGCTACGTGATGCTAGAAAATTATTTTTTCTCTGCTTCAGTTTTCTTATCTCTAAAAGGAGGCTGAAGATAGCATTGTGAAAGGTAAAATGCTCTATTTTCACCTGATATTATTATACTAATTAACACTGAATTCTAATAACTCAAGAAAACTGATTTAATGTAAAGTCGTGGGATCCCAAGGGAAACTTCCCAGAGTCCCCTCTTGATGGCTCTTCCCTGAAAAATCATTTTCTTTCAGCTCTTTATGCTTACTCCTCTTCACGGACCCCTGCTATCGAAGGGCTTCCATGGGAGTTCTTAGAGATGGGTAGTTCTGGAAGGGAGAGGCACCTTACCTGGAAGCCATGAGGGCACACAGTGTACAGTTTGTAACATTGTACAGTTAGTACTGGCGGCTGGATGGAGGTTGTCATTTTAGCCCTAGAGAAAGGTCCCCCTGTTGAAGGCTAGTGTAGGCAAATAACATTTTAAATGTTGTACAGCGTATGGAAATTTCTATTACTGCAAACATTTGGTTTGGTTCTGTGCCTGTTCAACATATTGCACATTTCTAAATTAACCATCTCCTAAATGGAGTACAGTCATGATTCATATTTGCGTTTTCCCTATGGGTGGAAGACTCAAGGTAGATGCTGTACACTCACTTTTCCACAGCTGCATGTATGGTTCTAAATCCTAAACATTGATTTCTTGTGCTAAGCCAAGAGGTGAGCCAATGGATGGGAGTGAGGGACTTGAGCTACTTGTTTAGAATATCTAGCTTGCCAAACTCTGACCCTTCCAGAACCGGGGGAGGGCAGAGAATTGCAACTCACAACTTTTCCCCCACTGCCAATTCTTATTTCCCAGGCTTCCAGTCCTGTACTGGATAAAACACCATCAAAACACAAGATACTCAAACTGGAAGGAAACAAGTTAATGTAATATTTTCATTTTATAATGACCTGTTTTCAGGTTCATTCTTTAGGCATTATGTTCCTTATTCCTCCACATAAGGCTGATGCCAGTACTTTGAGACATTAAAGAAAGCCATTGAGAAAGTCATTTGAAAGCATTTGAAATATACTGTATAGGGCACAACCTATTCTGCTTTTGGGTAGTTAGAAGGAGGCAGTGCCGACACAACACAGAAGTGGAATTTACTCTACTTTAGGCCTTCGAATTTACAATTCGGGGCTTGAACTTTCCCTTATGGCCCACATTCTAGACATGTAGCGAAAAGTCAGAGGTCATGACCAAAAAATATGCTCAGTGCCATTCACGTGGGAGAATACCTAACACACACACGCGCACACACACACACACACACTTTATGTGTGATTGTGAGTCCAGATAATTTCCTCTCTGAGAGGAACCTTCCTGGTGGTCTGTTTGCATGCGTGCCACCTCTGTGCTTCTCTCCTAGAGATTCGCCACTGGAATGTTGAGAAGATAGTATAAGCTCCTGATTCCCTCCTGAGATGATTGCCCGGAGGATCATGGAGGGAGAAAATGAAAACCATTTTCCCCTATTTCAAATGTGTGCTGAAAATACCATTCAATCCTTTCCCTTTCCAGGAAAGTCATAGGGAGATGTGAGAGATTTGGTACACTCATCATTATAGAAAAATTTGCCAATGAACGGTGTATTGACCCAAGTTCTGAGGAGGAAAGGTGCTCAAATATTTACCTAGAGCACTTCACTGAAAGGGTGCCCCACGGGTGCTTGGAGGTGGCCACCAGCAGGCTCTTGGCACCAACCGCATTTCCTCTGTTCTAAGGAACCATTCATTCCCACCTGGTGCTTCCCCACACCCACTGCCTTCTCCCTTTCCAGTGAGCGCCCTTTAGGAAGATGTTTTATGAACTGTGTGCGTGAATATTTTTGTACCTACAGCAAGAGCGCTGTTTTCCTAAAATCAATAATTAGAATAGGAAGTTCAGGAACCTGGATTGTCAGCCTCGGGAGTGCAGCTGCGGAGACACTGTCCTGGGAAGAGACTGTCTATGATATGTCATCGGATCTGGAGACAGATGCCTCTTTATGACATACAATACTGTTCTTGGCCTCTCATCCTTCGCTCTCTTTCTTTTTGAATTTCTCTTCCCCGTAAATACCTATAAATGTTAGTGCAAATAGAAGCACAGGTACCCCAATGCTAGATATGAACTTGGTCAAGTCATGACTGCCTTGTTATCTCTGTTTCCTATTTTAACGCAAATTAGTATAGTTTTATGAGACTGGAGAGATTGGTGCTGCTGTAGGAATAGAAGCATGTATCAGTGTATGTATTTTATATACTGAAATGAGTCCATTTTTAAAGGGTGTTACTATTCATGCATAGACTGAGCTGACAAGCCCAAAGGGAAAGCACTACTTACAGTCTGCCCAAGCCATTAGGATAATTTTCAGATAAAATCCTCACTGTTTTTCAAGAATTAAAAATAAAATTTTAATTTCTTAAAATTAAAAATACTATGAGCCAATGAAAGTCAGAAAGTAGCTGGGAACCCATGACAAAGCTATATAGAGGAAGATTTTAGTTGTTTGTTTTTAATAAAAATTTGATTTGTGACTGGTAATTCTTTCCTCTATTAGTCCATGTCTTCTTTGAACATATTTTTAAGATCCCTAAAAGGAGAACACCATACAGAACATGTGGGTGATTTACCATTGCTGATCTGCCTGCAGATTCTAAGGCAGAAACTTAAAACTGGCTTAGCTTTAATGCCACCCGAAGGCCCTGTAGGTGTCCTTGGTAAGACATTGGTGAGATACTAATAAGGGGACATGGGCAAAGGGAGAACAGAGTGCATTATCAGCACAAGGAAAACAGGTAAAAGAACATGTGGAATGGGCAAGACAGGTCCCCCACCTCAACCCCAGGAAGAGTTTACTTCAGGAGACACCAGTGGCGTAGTTTCTAGGAGAACTGGGGCCTCTAGGTCCTGCTGAATTAAAGAAGGACAGACTGTAAATCTTCTGAGTTTCTAGAGTTTACTCAATAATGCAAACAAAAATAAACCAGGGTCCGTACACGTGGTACAAGCATGCCTAGAAAGGCAATGGAGCCAGTAATCCCTTGTCACTATTAATTAAGTATATCCTCTAACAGCCTTGACTCAGGCTGTTAATCTTCACACCTTCCTTTGGGGTCCCTGGGCAGCTGCTTTGGAGGTCTTAATGAATCTCTGACCAATTTGGGCCATGGTCTAGTCGCAAAAACAACAGCCAGAGGTGTAACAAGATATTCTGTGAAGAATGCACATTCAATATTATTAGATCAGTTCTGCTGTTGGATAACTGATATCACAGCTTATATAAAGGTGGTAAATCTACAGATGGCATTCCAGCTCATGTACAGAAGGAGAAGTCAAATGTTACCAAAACAGGGTAACTTTACGTGGTCAGACCATCATGAAGTCACCAAAATCAGACAGGAAGAAACACTATCTTCCTATATTCCAATTTAACTTGGATCGCTTTTTTTTTGGGGGGGGGTCACTTTTTAAAAAGAGCTTTGATTTAGTGACCAGTTTAGTAATTCCATATTGAGCCACATGTGTTTTAGGTGAGAAAGACTACATCTCAGTCAAGCCAGGGTTCCTCTACCAGCCTTGCCCTTGAGTTAATAAACTGCTTATGGTCTTCCATATTTTCAAGATGATGAGGGATGTTCTTTAGTTGTCCTTGATCCATGTGGATCTATTGAGAAGAAGATCATTTTAACTAGTCCTCAGTGACGATCTACTCTGTTAGCTGCTGAATATTATCTTCCAGGTTGTGAGACAATGATAAAGTGCCTTCCAGATTCTTGACACACAGCAGGGGCCTCAACAAGAGGCATAGGATCAGGCACACTGATCAGGAAAGGATGAGTGCGATGGACACTGTATGATCATCTTTGAGGATGGGACTCCTAGAAATAATTAGGACAATGTCATAGGGATAGTGTGGGATGTGTGGGTAGAAATCAGTAAAATATGAGTCTGTGATGTTATTATGACCCATTTCAAGCCCCAAACTCTTGTATCCTTAGGAAGTATGGATTACCATAATAGTCAGAAAATAAACACATTTAACTGTAAACTGGTCTCCCTCTGTCTCAGCTTCTCTGCTTAATTGACAGAACCTGCTATATTTCTTTTGGGTGAACCACTGCACTATGGGGGAAGTAGTAAACGACCAGACAACATTTAAGGAGGACATTTTACTCTTTGGGAAAAACATGCTTCTAATTTCTATGAGCATCTGTAGCCAAGGAATAGAAATTTCTTTTCATCTCATTTTATTTTATCTTATTTTATTTATTTGAGAGAGAGAGAGAGAGAGAATGAGCGGGAGGAGGGGCAGAGGGAGAGGGAGAAGCAGACTCACCACCGAGCAGGAGCAGGAAAAGGGCCCCCACCAAACAGGGAACCTGATGTGGGACTTGATCCCAGGACCCTGAGATCATGACCTGAGCCGAAGGCAGACATTTAACCAACTGAGACACCCAAGTGCCCTGAGGAATACAAATTTCTATTACATATGATCATGACCAACAACAAGGAAGCTGTGAAGCACAGATTTTTCTCCCTGCACAACAGTCAGTGGACACCAAGGAAAGTTTAGACACAAGAAGCATAGTGACCCCACTGTAGTAGGAACACATTTATTGAAATGTGCCTGGATGACGAAAAAAAAAAAAAAGATATGTGTTCCCATTCTTAGATGGGAAACCCATACTCCAAAGAGGAGAAGGAATTCCACGAGGGTCTTGAGTGAATCCAGTCCGCCAAGCCCTCCTGGTGGCTCCAGTTTTTCTATTAGGTTACCCTGCGCCCCTCCCACTTGTAACCTACTTCAAGAGTTCTCACCATCCTGTAGCATCCATGCACCTTGACATTTGGCTTTCCAGTTCCTCCCACAAAAAGGGTAGTAGAATGTACTTAAATGTACCCTGATTTGGAGTTCGATCATGTACCTTGCCTTGGCCGATAGAGGAAGGGGGTGCATGACTGGACACCTCACCTGAATTGATTCCTTAAGATACCTGGTTTCCATCTTCTCTCCTCCGGCTCTGCCACAGTGGAGGGAAGAACTGTCTTTGCTAGCCCCTGGTTCAACTAGAGCAGATTCACTTCCGCTGGGCACAGTTTATATGAACTGAGCTAAAATACTCCATAGCTGCATGAGAAATGGCACTAGAAAACCAGTATACTCTCTAATGATTATTTATATAGACACAATGAACAATATGCATAATCCTAGAGAATATATTTTCAAATGTTATTAGAAAAGACTATAATTAGTCAATTAGGGAAATATGTACATTTTATATTTTCTGAAGGAGGGAAAAGATTCAGAGGTATTCTTTGGCCTTTAGCCTTTATTTTTTCTATCTTATAACAGCTTTATTGAGATATAATTTAAATACCATAACCTGTTTTATTGTGTACAGTTCAGAAATTTTAGTATATTTATAGTGTTGCACAACTATCACTGCAATCTAATTTTAGAACATTTTCAGCCCCCTAAAAAGAAAGCTTGTGTGCATTTAGAGTCTCTCTCTACCCCTGCCCCCAGCCCTAGGCAACTACAAATCTTCCTGTCTCCAAGTATTTGCTTTTTGGACGTAAAAAGGGGATCATATATGTATTCCCTTGTGTCTAGCCTTCATCTTTTTAGGAAGGTGGAAAATGGGGGTGCCTGGGTGGCTTAGTCCATTAAGTGTCTGCCTTCGACTCAGGTCATGATCCTGGGGTCCTGGGATCGAGCCCCACATAACTCCATCCCTGCTCATCAGGGAGCCTGCTTCTCCCTCTCTCTGCCAAAAAAAAAAAAAAAAGAAAAAGAAAAGAAAAGGCGGAAAATGCCTGTGTTCTGCTCTAGGATTTTGATGGATTCTTGTCTCACATTTAGGTCTTTCATCCATTTTGAATTAATTTTTGCATATGGTGTAGGAAAGCGGTCCACTTTCATTCTTCTGCATGTTGCCGACCAGTTTTCCCTGCACCATTTGTTGAAGACACTATCTTTTTTCCACTGGACAGTCTTTCCTTTTTTGTCAAAGATTAGTTGACCATGTATTTGAGGGTCCATTTCTGGATTCTCTCTACTGTTCCATTGATCTATATGTCTGTTTTAGTGCCAGTACCATACTGTCTTGATGATTTCAGCTTTGTAATACCAATACAGCTTAAAGTCTGGAATTGTGATGCCTCTAGCTTTGGTTTTCTTTTCAACATTACTTTGGCTCTTTGGGGTCTTTTCTGGTTCCCTACAAATTTTAGACTTGTCTGTTCCAGCTTTGTGAAAAATGCTGTCGTTATTTTGATAAGGATTGCATTGAATGTGTAGATTGCTTTGGGTAGTACAGACATTTTAACAATGTTTGTTCTTTCATTCCATGAACGTGAAATGTTTTTCCATTTCTTTGTGTCTTCCTCAGTTTCTTTCATAAGTGTTCTATAGTTTTCAGAGTACAGATCTTTTACTTCTTTGGTTAGGTTTATTCCTAGGTATCTTAGGGTTTTGGGTGCAATTGTAAATAGGATAGATTCCTTGATTTCTCTTTTTACTACTTCATGATTGGTGTATAGAAATGCAACAGACTTCTGTGCATTGATTTTTTATCCTGCAGCCTTGCTGAATTCGTGTATCAGTTGTAGCAATTTTTTTGGTGAAGCCTTTTGGGTTTTCTACATAGAGTATCATGTCATCTGCGAAGAGTGAAAGTTTGACTTCTTCCTTGCCAATTTGGATGCCTTTTATTTATTTTTGTTGTCTGATTGCTGAGGCTAGGATTCCAGTACTATGTTGAACAACAGTGGTGAGAACAGACATCCCTGTCGTGTTCCTGACCTTAGGGGGAAAGCTCTCAGTTTTTCCCCATTGAGGATGATATTAGCTGTGGGTCTTTCATTCATGATGTTGGGGTATGTTCCATCTGTTCCTACTTTCTTGAGGGTATTTATCAAGAAAGGATGCTGTATTTTGTCAAATGCTTTTTCTGCATCTATTGAGAGGATCATATGGTTCTTATCCTTTCTTTTATTAACGTGGTGTATCATGTTGATTGATTTGTGACTATTGAACTACCCCTTCAGCACAGCAAAGGAAACAATCAACAAAACTACAAGGCAACTTACAGAATAGGAGAAGATACTTGCAAGTGACATAGCAGATAAAGGGCTAGTATCCAAAATCTATAAAGAATTTATCAAACTCAACACCCAAAAACCAAAAAATCCAGTCAAGAAATGGACAGAAGACATGAACAGACATTTCTCTAAAGAAGACATACAAATGGCTAACAGACACATGAAAAAATGATCAATGTCACTCATCATCAGGGAAATACAAATCAAAACCACAGTGAGATACCACCTCACACTGCTAAGAATGGCTGAAATTAACAACTTAGGAAACAAGAGATATTGGTGAGGATGCAGAGAAAGGGGAACCCTCTTACACTGTTGGTGGGAATGCAAACTGGTGCAGCCACTCTGGAAAACAGTATGGAGGTTCCTCAAAAAGTTAAAAATAGAACTACCCTACAACTCAGCAATTACACTCCTAGGTATTTATCCAGAGGATGCAAACATAGTGATTCGAAGGGGCACATACACCCCAGTGTTTATAGCAGCATTGTACATAATAACCAAAATATGGAAGGAGTCCAGATGTCTATTGATTGACAAATGGGTAAAGATGTGGTACACACACACACACACACACACACACACACACACACACACAGAGGAATATTACTCAACCATCAAAAAGAATGAAATCTTGCCATTTGCAATGACATGGATGGAACTGGAGTGTACTATGCTAAGTGGAATAAGTCAGGCAGAGAAAGACAAATACCATATTATTTCACTCATATGTGGAATTTAAGAAACAATACATGAACATAGGTGAAGGGAAGGAAAAATAAAATAAGAAACAGAAGCAGGCAAACCATAAGAGACTCTTAACTGAAGGGAACAAACTAAGGGTTGCTGGAGGGGAGCTGGGTGGGGGGATGGGGTAACTGGGTGATGGGCATTAAGGAGGGCATTTATTATAATGAGCACTAGATGTTATATACAGCTGATGAATCACTAAATTCTGCCCCTGAAACTAATACAATGTATGTTAACTAACTTGAATTTAAATAAAATCTTTAAAAAAATTTAGAATCACTATGACATAAAGAGATTTGATATTTTGAAACCTAATAAAAGCTATATAGAATTATGCATAGGGGTTATTTTCAAAAAGAGGTGAACTTAGTGTTATCAGAAAAATTTAGCATGGATAAGGGTTCTGTTGCTTTATTTACAATTCACTGAACCATTCATGACACAAAGAAGATTGAACAAAATCCATACAAATGCACATCATACAGAGCTGCATCAAGATGCAGTTCACAGGTTCACCAAACATACAGCAAATCATCTTTTTAAGGAGGGCCAGTTTCTGAGTCCTGGGCAATAAAGGGAGTATGGTCACCTGAATATGAAATAAGCTGGGAAAGATAAAAATAGTGTTTATGCAAAAATACCTTGGTAGTTACTTCCAAACTCATTCTGAATTCAGTCTCTATATCTCTTATAGCTTCTGTCTAGAGAAGAATATGATGTTTGCTGTCATGAATAGTTTAGGAAAACCTGTGTTGGCAAAAACACCTAGACTGGAACTCAATCAATACAGATGGGTTTAAATTACCTCAGTTAACTTAAAAGACACCATTCAAATCATTGGAAAAAAATCAGCCATCCCTGTCTTTATGTAACGTGAATATGATTTTATCACCAAACTGAAATAATACATGGCAAGGTTACAGGTAATTTGACTGGCTTGAGATGTGTGGACATCTTTCTAGAGAGGTCCTAAGTGTCTTCCCAAATACACATTGTTATTCCTGAAGAATATTTTAAAAATAAAAAGTTAAGGCATTTCTGATAAAATGTGCCTTCAGTTAGATAAAATAGCCCTTTGAAGTTAGGAAAAAGAGTCAAGAGGAACAGAATAATTCATCACACTATGATAATGTCATAAATTCAGGAAAAATGAAGGGGGGGAATTGGAGGGAGAGACGAACCATGAGAGACTATGGACTCTGAGAAACAAACTGAGGGTTCTAGAGGGGAGGGGGGTGGGGGGCGGGTTAGCCCGGTGATGAGCATTAAGGAGGGCATGTATTGCATGGAGCACTGGGTGTTATATGCAAATAATGAATCATGGAGCACTGCATCAAAAACTAATGATGTACTGTATGGTGACTAACATAACATAATAAAATACAAAAATTAAAAAAAAATAAATTCATATGGAATTGGGAGCCTATATGAAATTAACTGGCAAAAGAATAATTTGTAGCATTCACTAGCATATTCAAACTCTACTCATTAAGTAGCCTGTTTAATAGTAGCTAGGACTGTCTCCAGATGGTGTCAAGTATCTAAGGTCCTGGTAGATATGACCCCTGTAATGACAGACCAAGAGCTTTTCCTTCATTGCTCGGTACCAGTTAAACATGCTGATGAAAGATGCACGTGGAGCTATTTGGCCCATCTGCCCTAATATTTCGTCTCCCGAGTTCCCTGGTTCAAACTCAAGAGGTTCATCCCTGACCTATCCAGTGTTAAGTTTGAGTACGCAAATACTACATTCATTACAGTGTATGTATCAGCATGTTTACATAATATTTAACAGATAAAGGAACCATTGGCAGAAAGTATACATTTATACTTGCAATGAAAGAGGGAAGAAAGTAATTTTTTCTTGCTACGACACATATGGTTCCACTTACATGGTTCTGTCTGTCTCCCGGGTTAATGACATCCCACCATATGCCTAAGAGCAAGGAGTGATGGAACGGACATGCTGCTCAAACAGACTGAAACTAGCTGAGTCGTGTGTCCTCGGCCATAAAATGCCATTCAGGTGACCCCATAAGTTGACATCTGCTCACATATTGTGGACATTTGGGGCCAAGTTGCCCATTTGTTTCTTTCTGGTCGAAATGTAAATATTATACATGAAAACATTGACAAGTACAGTCTTCTTTCTTTTTTAGAGACTGGAGAAAGGCTGGGCAGCAGTTACAGCCTTACTTTGTGATACTTTCAATGTGTCTTGATAAATTACATGCATCACCTCAAAACAATTAAGTCCCTGAAAATGACATGAAAGCTAGTATGCAATTTTTTTTTCCTCAAACTACGAAACAACCCTTTGGAAACATAATATAATTTGAGCATGTTGGTAATCCACTCAATCAGTGTTTCTGAATCCTGGTTGATCCCAGCTTTTATTTGGTTGAATCTCTCTACCTTGTGATAGCTACTGTTATTCCACAGGGCACTTGGAATATGATGAGTTTGGAGAGAAGTGTAGAAATATGCAGTCTCTGCTTCTTTCTTTCAGTAGAACTGTTTACAAAAAAAAAATCTGTCAAAGTGATGTCACTGGTGTTTTCCTTTATATTTATTCAAGTGTAGCTATTTTCTCATTGACAAGTAGCAAGATAATTATGCTAAAAAATCCAGAGTTCAAACACTCCTGCTCCTTGTGACCTTTGGTTTTTATTTAAAAGAGAAATCCTGCAATTGATACACACAATTTCTGTCCTAAACTTAATTTGCCTTTCTCAATGCCTTTATACATTTATGCCTTTCGCACCCTATGCTCACAGAAGAAAATGTCGTATTAAGTGACAGGAAGTAAGGATATTGAAAGGAAAATGAAACTTGCAAGAATGTGAGTTTCCTCTTCCCCTCTACAACTTCATGAGACCATACTGGTTTTTATTTGGGGAATTAATTATGTTGTGACAAATCTGCTTTTTACTGTTTCTCTGTGGAGAAAACACAATTTTAGAGGAAGATGGCTGGTAATGTGTGACTTTAATGCTATGTTCTGAACATCCTATTGGTGTATTGAATCAGAATCCACATTATAGGATAGCTGATCCAAGTGTAGGCTCTGGTTGTTTATGTAAAGACTAGTTTAAATAGACACAGAAATGATTGGACAATTCAGCTGAAATTGTTTTGCTGTTGAGTGTATCTGATAGAGCTAAACATTGAATAACAAGTAATGAAAGAGAAAGCTAAAGTTAATAGTTATTTATTTTTTTTAACTTCCCTGATTATAGACTTTTATGGCTTTCTATTGGAATTAGAATAATATCTGAGTCTTTGCCATGATTTACAAGGTCCTATATAATCTGGCTTCTGACCACTTCTCTGACACCATTTCCTTCCTAGATCCCCTTGCTCATTTCCAGACAGCCACATGGATTTCCTTACAGTAATTTGCCTGAGCCAAGCCCATTCCAACTTAGGGCTTTGCAAACGCTTGTCTTTTGCTTCCAGTGTTCTGCAGGGCTTGCTCCCTCTCTCCCCTCCCTCAGTCCTTGATTTAAATATCACCTTCTCAAATAAGCTTTTTCTTTTGGAGGGAGAGGGAGAGAGTATCTTAAGTAGGCTCCACACCCAGCGTGCAGCCCAACGTGGGGCTCGATCTCACAACCCTGAGATCATGACCTGAGCCAAAATCAAGAGTTGGTCGCTTAACCCACTGAGCCACCCAGACGCCCCTCAAATAGGCTTTTCTTAAGGACCTAGCAACAGTAGCAACCTATTTGCCCACTACTCTTTGTCTTCTTAATTTGTTTCTCCTTAAACTGTTTCTTTATAGCACTTATCATTTCCTGACATGTATTATACCTTTATTTGCATATTCTGTCTTCTTTCCCCACTAAGAAGAAAGAGATTATTATTAAGGTATTTTTAAAACTATATTTATTCCTTAATTTGAAAGAAAATGCTTATTAAACATTTACCGTATGCAAGGCATTATACTAGTACTTTGATTCATCCTCAGATTAACCTTTGAAGGTAGAGTCTATTATTACCAGCATTTTATGAAAGAAGAAATCAATAAAAAGAGAAGGTGATAATGAGAAGAAGTTGGTAAAGAAGGAGGATTTTAAAATACAAGTAACAAGGGTAATAATTTAGGCAAGAGTGGGGGATTTGAAACACAGGGGTAGTAGGCGCTGACATTCCACAGCAAGAGGGAAGGGGCCTCCCTTTCACAGTAATAGGAAAGGAGGATAAAGTATTAGGTGTGGTTGCAGTTTGTTTGGTTATGAGGCATACCAGACTTCTTCCCTAGGAGAAGGTAATGTTATCTTCTCCGAGTCAGAGAAAATATTTGAGGAACACAGAGAAGGTTTATAAAAGACTGCAAGGGAAGAAGAGGGACAGCAGGCTAGGGAAACAGACTGCTAGCAGCACTGAGCATCCACCTGAGACTGGAGATTAAATTTTCAAGGGACCCAGTCTGTACATATGTGCAATTAATTCGAGTAGTTCTTGGCAGTGCAGATGTTGACTGTTGGATTCATCTAGAAATGGGGTTTCCATGATGCGTGAAGCAAAGGAAAATGGGGAAAGGGAGTTGAGGATCCTGGTCAGTAGTAAAGGGTCTCAGGTAGAAGGAAAGGAAAAGAAAGGTAGAAGGATGCTGATAAGTAAGAGGAATCAGAGGGGTAAGAACTAAAGCACTACTGTCCAATGAAACTTTCTTTAATGACAGCAATGTCCTAGATATGATGTCTAGTATGACAACTGCTAGTGTTGTGTGGCTATTTGCCCTTGAAATCTGACTAGTGAGACTGCAAACCTGAACTTTTAGTTCTATTTATTTTTAATGAATTTATTAAATCTATTAAATGAATTAAATACATAGTGTACACATAGTGGCTGCCATCTGGGACAGCTTAAGACTGGAGATCCTCATGAAGATGAAGAACTAGTATATGAGAACAAATTAGTGGAGAGGCAGAAGAATGGGAAACTCTCCAGAAAGTGATGCATAAACACGGTTGTTACCTGCCCAAACATCCATTCCCCTCCTCTTTTTTAAGGACTTCACTTTTTATTTTGCTATCTACACCTCCCTCATGCAGCCTGTACATGATAGGTAGAGCTAATTCTACCCCTAGTTCTGGGGTTTAGATACATATCTTAGACTTCTTCTAATCAGTTCACAGTAATCTAATCATGAGCCAATGTTCCTAGTTCTGGGGTGAACATGGAACCCAGTGGTTATCAGTAGAGTGAAGAAGACCTTTTCTGGAAATTTCAGGGAAGGGACTTTCTGTCTCCTCCTCTATGGTGTAGCACACAGCCTGCAGCCCAGAACAATACATAATTTGCCACCCTGAGGATACTACTGAGGAATTCAGGAGGCAGTGATGGAAAGAAACTGGGTCCAATAAAACCATGTCAAGTCACTGAATCAATCTGGCTCTAAGGTCTGTACCCTGTAGGGGAATTTCTAGTTCACAAACCAATAAATCCCCTTTAGCTTAAGCCAGTTTTTGTTACCTGTAGTATACAGAGACTTAACTGATATGAGCAGTGTGCCTTAATTTACAATTTCAAAGATGTGAGAGATCCTGGAGTTGAATTATTGATTGTGGTATGGAGTGATGGTGGAGTAGAGCTGAAGGTCAATGGAGATCAAAAGGTCAAGCATTTGAGAGGCCAGAATATTAAAGGCTGCCCTTGCCATCAGTGATGATAGCAGGATTTAGGGTGAAGCAGAACCATGAATTAGGTGACAGATCCTTAGAGAAGTGAGCATTGACTGCTCAATGAGCATTGCAATGAAGTGATGGTGGGCGTTGCTTAAAGGTGTCTACTTCACTCCCCTTTCCTTAATGTGTGTTTTCAAAATGATTTAAGAGAGCTTTAAAATATATATATACACACATATATATGTGTATATATATATATATACACACACACAGCCTTTAATATGTATATGTATAATATATATATTATACTGGTATATATATATATATATATAACAGTATAAAAGAAAGAAAGAGAATCACACTGAAAATGGAGGTAAAAGGAATATAAGGCATTTAATAGGCTTAAAAAGATAAGACAAAGCCAGGGGTGAGGTCAGTGCACAAAATACGCAATAGAACATCCAGCACTTTTGCTGGAGCTAAGCCACAGTTTGACTCTGAGTTTTCTATTCATTCATGGTCTAGCCTCTCTATTTTATCTCTATATATGCAGCTTTTATAAAGTCAGGCAGCCATATCTGTTAAACTCTCCTTTAAGGGGCACCTGGGTGGCTCAGTCGTTAAGCATCTGCCTTTGGCTCAGGTCATGCTCCCAGGGTCCTGGGATCAAGCCCTGCATCGGGCTCCCTGCTCAGTGGGGAGCCTGCTTCTCCCTCTCCCACTCCCCCTGCTGTGTTCCCTCTCTCGCTGTCTCTCTCTCTGTCAAATAAATAAATAAAATCTTTAAAAAAAAAACCTCTCTTTTAATTATTAGTTTACATTATGTGCCCAAGGTCACAGAGCTAGTAATAGAGCCCAATTCTTGAAGAAGAAAGCTCCAAATTTCTAACCCTGCAGGCTTCCCACTAGACCACATTGCATCTCCAACACAGAGTTATTTCGCGGTAGACATCCTTTTTCCTGGACTGCAGGGTCACAGGAAAACCAAAGAGCTACTGGGGTATTTTTGTTCGTGACTCTGAACCCTGGTGACTGAGGATGGAAAAGAGTCTGACAGACAGACCAGGCCCCTGATGGACCATGTCTGGACAGCCTGACCTAGGAGAGGAAGTACTCCAACTGCTGATCTCCTGGGAGGTGCTGTGTTAAGGTAGCAAATGCTCTACACATCAGGATTGAGGTGGTTTGGCAGAGGCATGGGGGGGAAATGCAGTGCGCCAGCCCCCGCCAGCCCTGGCAAGTTTGTGCCCTCGGTGGCTTGAAAGATAAACATCTGGCCACATCCTGTCTATGAGCAGTCTCTTTGCCCACTGCCTCAGTTCACCTCCCTAACCCTACTCAGCCTATCACAAACTCTAAAATCCTTGCAAAATTCAACTCCCATTTTATCCAAGAACTCAGTATCTGTGTGAGGAAAACATCTCACTGCAGACTGCTTAAAATGCCAGGAATCAAAGGCACCACTTTCCTTCTGATCTATTCATGGACGTACTCTTCCACACAAAGCGGGGGAGTTCTGTGATGGGGGGCTTCTGTGTAGATGCTGGGTTCCTGAGGTATATCCAAGGTTGTTTCAAGGAATATGGAGAAAAAACACAAGTGTGCACTGTTTCCTCCTGGTCATATACATCCTCATTAGGGATTCTTTGATGGAAAAATTATGGTCATTCAGTGCAATGGTAGCCTCCCACATTTCTTTAGACAGCTGTTTTTATTTATTTATTTTTATTTTTATTTTTTAAAGATTTTATTTATTTATTTATTTGAGAGAGAGAATGAGATAGAGAGAGCATGAGAGGGGGGAGGGCCAGAGGGAGAAGCAGACTCTCTGCTGAGCAGGGAGCCCGATGCGGGACTCGATCCCGGGACTCCAGGATCATGACCTGAGCCGAAGGCAGTCGCTTAACCAACTGAGCCACCCAGGCGCCCTAGACAGCTGTTTTTAAACTTCACTGGGTTCCAATTCATTTGGTGCAAGTGAAGTACCTGTCCCACAGATGAATGCCTCTGTACTCACACCACATCACTTCACATGACATTTCAGAAGGATGTCACAAGCCCCCGGAGAAACTCACACTTGGATCACCAAAGGAAGAATTTTAGTTCTATGTGGCCATTTTGGACAGGTTGGGCAGCATCAACTAGAGGTTCTAAAAATAAATTGTTGAAAAGGCACTAACCTTCTAAGTGTCCAGAGACTTAGGTTCATGTCCCAACTCCACCACTTATAAGCTGTGTGACTTTGGGCTCTCTATCAGTTTCCTTGGTATAAAATGTGGATAGTAATATCTGCCCTGCCCACCTAATAGAACATGAGGGTCAAATGAGAAATATATGAGATTTGCTATATAATCTAGAAAGAACAAGATTTATATAACAGGAAACAGGATCTGACCTAATTGATTTGTGAAGTTCCTCATTGTCATACATTTCTTGTCCTTACGGTATCCCAGTCTCTTCAGGGCCAGTGTTAAATGCTGACCTCCTGCTGGGTGAGCGTCTAGTAAATGTGCCAAGCTCTAGATCCCAGCTTGCCAATTTCTACCATCTTTATTCCATGCATCCCAAGTTTGTTGCTAGACTCTTGTTCTAAAAAGGGACCGTTGGGAGATAAAAATCAGAGATGTTTTGTTAATGATTAGATAATGAATTAGGTTCAGAATTAACAATTGATTTTCTATAAAGGTGTGTATCAGTGCTAAGTGCAATATTTGTGACTTGTCCATCTCCTCCTTCCCAACATAAACACACAAATGCATACAGTGCAATAATATGGATCTTCTTGAACCAGGCAAGGCAGCAGACATTTTTATCCCTCCTTTGAGTCACTGCACATAGGTATGGGCCTGGGTTACAGACACAAAGCTGCTCTGCTCATCATATAGAACTTCACAGTTAATGTACACCATTCTATAACCTCCTACAAAAGAATCTCATCCCCACCATCTCATTAGGACCATATTTAAAAATGCGGGGGTTACTTGATACATTAAAAAAAATAAAATCATGTATAATAATTATTCTTACTATTGAGTAGGAATGGCAATGCTTTACATCTGTACCTTGCACAGAAAGCCCTTTATATCCATTATTCTGTACGTTGCCACATCATATACGACAGGATATGTTGGAAGGCCTGATGGGCTTATAGTGGGTGAACAGAAGCCAGACTGATGGAAAGGGCAGAGGGAGGCAAAGGCTCCATCTACTTCTGTTAGAGATGAGGTGCTGTGACCCCACAAGTCAACAGGCCAAGGCCCCTCCATCCCCAAGATGAGAGCTGCCTTCGTTAGGGAGTCAGTGATTTATGTGATCCATACTGCAGGGATGAAAAGTGACAGGAGTTGCTCAGGGATTTCATGTCTAGACAGGGCGGTGTCCAAGGAAGCCAGTGCTCTCCTCCAATTAATCTGAGAATGCTTTAGCAAATTTTGTTCTTTTTTTACCCTGGGAGGAAATGAGGAGTTTGTTTTTGCCTCTGACAAAACCCATAACCTTTAGGATATTGTTGAACGAGCAGGCCTGGATTATTTTTAGTTCCCATCTTGAGCCTGTGGCTCACCTCTTATTTCCATCCTACTGAGGAAGAGCTGAAGAGGCCTAACGTAAGAAAAGGAGTAAAAACAGTAGCGCATTAGATAGTCTTCACAGTGTGATCTTGCTGAAAGCTCACCAGACCTCTCTGACGGATGCCCTTGCGTGCCCTGAAGACTTCCCCTCCTGGCCTGCGGCCAACGGGGGCATGAAGACAGAAGAACCGCTGCTTTCTTAGTTGTTCTCGGGGGCTGTGCCTTGTGCCCTGTCCTATACAGGCATTCACTCTTATTAGTCACTTCAGCAATTTTATTGAATCTTTATTAAACCTTTAACAGCCATTACTGGAGAAGCCAAGTTTTGAGAGCAGAACGTTATTTTATTTTTTTCCATGCAAGAGAGGTGGGGAAAAGTATCTTATGCAGTAAAAGTGAAGAAATCTGAGGAGCCCCATTTAAGTGTTTTCCTCCTTTCCTCTGGAGCCCCCATCTCTTCCTCCATGGGCAGCAGTAATACCATGATGATGGGGCCAAAAATATTTAAAAACATTTTAAAGTTACCACTGAAAGGAGAAAACGGTACATTTACACTCGTCTTTCTCCACTTAATGGCATTACCAGAGATGCCTTGTCCCCCTTGGGCCATAAATTGAGACATCACTCAACAGTTGTCCTGGCAGATTTCCCCCAAAAAGTCCACTTATGTAGTGACTAATCATATCGGAGGCTAATTTACTGAACATTTAAAGCCATTGGGTTGGGGGAGATTAGGAGACTATGAACCTGGGATATGATCCATCATGTCCCCAAACTGAGGACTCAGGTCTGGCTCATCCTTGCATCCTCTCCAAGGCCATTTTCCCTCTCCCATCAAACTTCAGAAATCACAGCCTGGTTGGGTAAAGCCACCATATTAGGAGCTTTAGGCTAAGACTTGCAAAAGCCCTGGTCTTTCTGGTCTGGAATGGACATTAACTTTTCCCTGGGCAGCTTTAGTAAGAGCACTGGGGTACACTTGAGGTCAGAGAGGAAATGAAGATTATAAGTGTAATGTAATATTCATTTCCCCAAATTTGGATAACCCAGTGACTTAAATCAGGGAGACCTTAATTCTAAACCGTATATGGAGTCTCCTCATATTTCAGAGCTCACCTCCTAAGCCACCTCGTTCCCCTATGTACTTTCTGCTCCTGGAAAGGAGCTCGGCTATAGGGAAAGCTCTTAACATTCATGTTCCTCTGGAAGTTGATGTCATAAAGTAAGGGGCCTGACCCTCTTTGGAAGAGGGGAGCCGATGATGGGACTTTCTGGAGAGCTGTGCACATTACTCCTATCTTCTCCCATACCAAGGAATGATGTAGAGCATTCTGCCATATATTTTCTCCCTACCTGCATGTGCCAGTAAGTTCTCAACCCCCCCGCAGTGCTGTTTTTGGTCAAATGGCAGCTATACAGTAATCCAATTACGATTTTGTCAGGTATATCCTTATTTGATGATTACATACATAACAGCTTTTTATCTGTTGCAGAACTCATGGAAATACTGTAGGATTGGGTGGGGGGTGGATATCCACTCACAACCTCAGACTTAAAGTGATGTAAAGTAAAGGGAACTCAGTTAAAGAGAGCATCCCCTCGTAACCATGCCTTATACCTGACATGCACTAACAGTATTGACTGAGATTCAGCTGACTAGAGCATTAGTAAATCAACATCACAGGATGACTCAGCAAACCTTTGACACCATTTCTTTGGGAATGGACTGCTTTTTAATTTTTTTGCCACAGGATATTCAGTTGGAGTTGAGGGAGAGTGCAATATCTGTGAGTGATTCCAGCTATAGAGAAGGGAGAAAAGTGGGGTGTGGGGGGGAGAGAACAGCTAATGTGCCAGAGTGTTTATGAGAGTAAAGTCACGTACTCGAGTGTTCTGCTGCCAAGAAGAAGTAAAACATGCAGATGCCTTTATGCAGAAGTGACCACATTATGCAAGACAACAGAACAACACTCCTGTGCTGGTATTAAAAGGTTCTTTGAATATGAAGTTCCTGTAAAATGACTAATCGCAAATGAAGACAATTCTTAAGTGGTTCTGAAGAACTCGATTGTGTGAGCCTTGTAGCCTCTGCTTACCTACCTTGATTAAAATTTTTTAACCCAGTTTTTCTAAAGGTATTTCCAAAGGCCAAGAAACTTCATCACAAAGTTTTCATTCCTACGTAGAATTAAAAGAGATTTATAATGATGACAAAAGTTAAAGTTAATATTATATCCCCAAACATGAGAGCCCATAGAATTAGACAAATACCTGCATGGTGGGCAGTGGAAAGAAGGAAGTGTTTTTACCCATCTGAAGCAATTTTATTTCATTTAGGAAAAGCAGTTGTGAAAGGTGTGCTAATGAGTAAACTCCTATGAAGCTTAGAGTTTACAAAAGAGATACAAACCTCTACAAAGAATGATAGGGCATGACAGAGAACTTCATCTACTGTGAGAGCACAGACAAGAGAAAGCTCAGAGCATGGTTTAGTGACATTCTATTTTAATTCCAGTCATCATCACAATTGTGACCCAAAATTAATTCCAAATGCCAACAAATAAAATACTTACTGATTGTTGACACTGAAGCTAATTCTGCCAGCCCTGTGATTGATCGATCATGAGGCTGTTCAGAGCATGGGCTCTGTTGGGTTTTAGTTTGGCTTCTAACTTCCTAACTGTGCCACCACAAACTATTTATTTTACCTCTTGTTGCCTCAATGTCCCCATCTGTAAAATGGGGTTGATGACAGTACCTATCCTACAGGGCTGCTCAGAGGATTATGAGGGTTTATATAGGAAAGGGCTTAGGACATACAGATGTTCAATGGGCTAGTTATTATTGCAGTATGATCAGCTCAACAGAATGTATAATGAATAATTTTCTACTTTGGATATACAGGAGAACAGCACAACAACCAAACCCCGTAAAACTTGATTAAGGTTCTCAAGGTTGATTCGGAATATTAGCAGATCTGAAAAGGGTCTAGTGCATATACATTGATGAAATATGAATCTTCTGTAATGTATGAGCCCCAGGAAGCCAGGGAAATGCCAATGTGGGATTAGCCCTTGTCTAAAGGATAGGCCAGTAGCTAAATTATAAAAAAAAAGGACCCTTCTCGCCCTTCCCTCTTCCTTCCCAACCCTTTCCTTTTTTTCCCTGCTTATTTTCTAATTGAGGATGTGCTTTCAAGGGATCTAGTTATCTAACACACATGCAAACAAGAAGTTGTCATGCAGACTGAGAAAAACCATGTGTTCTAGGGTGGCCATGACAGCAGGAGTAGAGTAAAGGCAGTTTGGGCAGGACTTGCAACGGGGTGGGGGTGATGTTTGTGCTGAAGTTCAGAAGTGCTGTATTCAGAAGCATGGAACGTTCTGTGAAAACAGCGCAGAAGAGATTGATTAGAATAGCCACACCTGTCGAATGTGCTGATATCGATTCAAACATCAAGCTCTGTTCTTGTATGAAAATGTGACTTTATCATATCACCCTGGACAAGGGAAAAAAAAAAGGAAGAGATCCCAACCATCCTAGATAAGTAGGATTGAAGTGATTGCACACTGTCATTCTCACATTTTAATTCAAAGAGAAATGATGTGAGAGAATATTTCTTGGGAATTTCAAGGCACACTGGAATGCAGCATATTCCTCTGTTTCATCTACTATCAATTTCGTAACTTCATCTTTGTATTTTATCTGCATAAAGGCTTTTGTTTTTTAAAGGGTTATGGTCCCTGTTCGAGATTTATAAGCTGGAAAGAGTTAGGTCCTCTCTAAAACAGACATGAAGAGTTGAAGTATTGAGGGTAGGATTGAGTTTAAGTGCTTTTAGTGTTTATTTGAGTAAAACACGTCCACTTTTCGTGCGTTTACCTAATGGCATTTCAGAGAAAGAGTAGAAAGTTTATAGCAGAGAGAAATCTTACTTATTGAGGGATTTGTGTGACAGGCAGTCACTGAATCAGACAAAATAAATTAACAAAAATTTAATTAGCTTGTATCATTCTTGTCAAAACTGACAACTAAAACATGGAGAAAAGATCATGTTTTCTCCAGAGAGTGGGTTTTTTTTTTTTTTTTTTCATCTGAAGAGAAACTTTGACATCTACAACTATTATAGAGCTCTGTCCACCAACTCAGCAGTTCCCACAACTTCCATATTCTTTCTTGTGGGTGCGGTGAGCCCACCAGAGAGTATCAGCAGGATGATTCCAAAGCAAGTCATTACAACCTATCAATCACTGGACTTGGGAATTTTGTCCATCCTTGGGACCGCTCAGGGCAACTGTTCCCTCTCCTTCGCTCTTCCCTATCACATTGCTGCTACAGTATCTGCAGACTTCGGGGCTTGCCTACAGGAAGTGGGACTGTGAAAGCCCAGGGTGAGTTTCAGAGACAAAGTTTTTATGTCTGTAGGAACTACCGCAGCTGCTGGTACCACCAGCACCACCGGCTGCTCTGGGCCTCGCCAAACCCTTACGAGGAAGAGCCTATCTGTGGCCCAACGCCTCGTCTTACCCCTTCTCCCAGAGCGCCTGCCTCTACTTCTCTACTTGTCCTCACATAAAACACCCCCTTTCTCTCTTAGGTCCCTTGCTTCCGAGCAAACAGAGGTAGACAGAGACCTGCTTATAGTGGGGGCAGTTACCTCTCTGCCCAGAGTGAGGATGATGTCCTAGATCCTGTAGTTGGAATTTTAAAAATGCATTTTCTTATAGGAAAATCACGCATTTCTATACCCTTTCAGTCTTATGGATCAACAAACATGTATAACTGGTCTGGAAGTCATTCTTTGAAACAGAGTGAAGCAAGAAGTTAAAATGTTTATTCCCATAAAAACAAACCTATATAGAAGACATGCTAGAATATTTTTCCAAACTCCTGAGTATAGGATGCAGACATAGGGTGAGCCATTTGGCTTCAAAAAAATCATGGCGGTAATAATTAGCATTTGCAAATTGCTTGCACAGTAATAGGCATTTCTAAGTGTTTTACATATAGCAGTCTTTGGGCATTAATCCTATGGTCCTTATTTCATAGATGAGGGAACAGGAGTTTAGAACTAACCTTCAGTAACTTTCCCAAAGTCACACAGTTAGAAAGTGGTAGAATGTAGATACTTCTAATTCCTATCCTACCTTCCTCCCTGTTCTTGAGTTGATCATATATGATATAATTTAGATATAGAGGTGAGACACTTAGGAAGAACTTCTCTGCTTGGATTTCCCCGTCTTCTATAGGAAAAAAAATGCATTTTTTATAATCACTCCATAATCAGTGGTTCTCTACTGGGGATGTGTTTGTCGCCCCCACCCCCTGCCCTCAGGGGATGTTTGGCAAGGTCTGGAGAACTTTGGGTTGTCACAAATGCATCAGGGATGCTACTGACATCTACTGGGTAGAGGCTACGTATGCTGCTTAGCATTCTTCGATGCACAGAACAGCCTTCCACAGCAAGGAATTATCTGGTCCAAATGTCAACAGCAATGAGATTTTGAAACCCTGGTGTAAGTGAAAGTATTACACAGTATTCAACATATAAAACCTAGAAAAAACATTCAGGTTCTAAATGAATTACTTACTATTATATCCTTGTGTATTTTCTTGATTATACTAAATTCATCCCTTACTTTATGTGTTTTCTTATTGTATACACAGTTTAGCACCAACATACCTGTTAGTAAGCTTTGCCTCCCAAGAGATACTATCAACCCCTCAGGGAAAGGCCCCAACATTCTATTTGCTTGTGTCCATCATGAGTCCAACAGAGTCTCAGAAGGTCCATAATCAGCACTTCTGGTTGGAAGCAAAACTTATTTCCCATCAGAGGTAAAGCAGTTATGCTTTATAAACTGTCAAGGGGATTTTGGAAACCATGCCTTTCAGCAAATACTGAGTAGAAAGGCATCTCATTTATATGATGGGGACGAGGGTAAGATGTGTGATTGGGGAAGTGCGTGTGACATTCTTAGCAGAAGTCCTAGAAACGTGGAAAGTATTCTATTTAATAAATTTATCAATTTTATACACAGGCGTAATAATTGCCAGCCTAAGAATGTACCTAGAATATGTATTTTCTCTAACAAAATGACACATGCTCTCTCCCACTTTTTCTTTTCTCACTGTTTTTTTTCTCTTTCTTCCCTTTATGGAGAAATATTGAGTGAACATTTACTTAGCAATTAGGACTTCATGGCAAAACTTTCAAAGCTGTGCTGGGCAGAGAGTCAAAACCTACATTTGGTGGCAAGGTTTTAAGTGCCCACAATGAACAGAAGTCTGTACAGTTTTCCTGTCCCTCACTGGGTGGCTTTAATGCCATTTCTAGAAACAAAAGGATGAATATGTGGGATATGTTGGGAGAACCTGCCTGGGAGAAGAATTTTGCTCTCAGATTTTATTAGAATTTCCATTATTTTTGGTCAGTCAGCATTTCCATTATTTAGAGACACCCCCACGTGGGTGGTGATTATATGGGAAACAGTAGCAAATGCCAAATAAATTCAAAACTCCGGGTATATTTCTAGACAGTGATCGCTGCTTCAGGGGTTTCCTTTCTCCACTTTAATCTGAATTTTCATGCTGAGCAAGAGAGGTGGCGTTTCTATTTCTGTTTTTATTTTTGTTGATGGCTTGACTCTCTTGCCCACCTGCATGTGTTTTATTTACCTTATGGATTAGCCATGGAGAACATTCAGTTCTAGGTTGTTACATATCTCTATATGTATATCTATGTATGTATCTGACCTCATCACTTAAAATTTATATGTCCTAGAAATGCAAATTGATTTTGAAGCATTCCCAGGTAGCCAGTCCCCAGACAAAACTTTGAAAAGAGTAAAGTTTCTTTCTTTCTTTTTTTTTTTTTTTTTAAGATTTTGTTTAAGAGAGAGAGAGAGAAGGAGCAGGGGGAGAGGCAAAGGGAGAGGGAGAAGCAGACTCCCTGATGAGCAAGGAGCATGATCAGTCCTGGGACTCCTGGATCATGACCTGAGCCAAAGGCAGATGCTTAACCAACTGAGCCACCCAGGCACTCCATGAAGAGAGTAAAGTTTCAGAATTCCTTTTTCATGCTTGCCACTTCACCCCAGAAGTCCTTGAGGCTGTTGTGATCTTGAGCTACAAAGCACCATCTATCCAAACTTCTCAATTAATAGCTGAGGATACTGAGGTCTAGATCTGTCCAAGGTTAGCAAGAAACCCTCGGTAGGACTGACATCAAATTCTTGTTCCCTGGCTCCTCTCAGAGCTATTATAATAGTGGAGTGATGACTGTTTCTTAGGGATGCATTTGCAAATGTGCATTCTTTAGGTAGGATGTCCTTCCAAGTCCAAGATACTGGGACTCTGGTAAATTACTTCTGGCCCCCTTCCCCCACTGCAGAGAGTTCTCACTCCACAGCCGCTTTTGGCTGGCTGAAAACCAGCAGCCAATAGGAACTCACTCTTCACTACGAATCCCTGAAAACATCTCATTGATTCACCTAACAGTTACTCTGTTTTGCCAGGCACTGGTGATTAATCAATGAATAAAACAGACAGGACCCCTGGACTTCATGGAGTTTACCTTTTTAGCTTGCTTTAAAGGATAACTACTTAAGCTGTCAAATCCAGAGTCCACGTGATTGCCTCTATCATGGTGGGATTTTTACCTTTTAAAAAATCCTCACAGGGGCGCCTGGGTGGCTCAGTTGGTTAAGCGACTGCCTTCGGCTCAGGTCATGATCCCGGAGTCCCGGGATCGAGTCCCGCATC
>NC_138383.1:8350291-8377913 GCF_054177405.1 Leptonychotes weddellii
CTATTGTGGACATTGCTGCTATAAACATCGGGGTGCATGTACCCTTTCGGATCCCTACTTTTGTATCTTTGGGGTAAATACCCAGTAGTGCAATTGCTGGATCATATGGTAGCTCTATTTTCAACTTTTGAGGAACCTCCATACTGTTTTCCAGAGTTGGACATGCCTTTATTTTAAAAAATTTTTAAAAGATCTATGTATTTGAGAGAGAGCGAGAGAACGAGAGAGAGCAGGATCTGGGAGGAGAGGGAGAGGCAGGCTCCCCGCCCAGCAGGGAGCCTGTCGCGGGGCTCAATCCCAGGGCCCCGGGACCACGACCCGAGCCTAAGGCAGATGTGGCTCAATCCCAGGACCCCGGGACCACAACCCGAGCCTAAGGCAGATGTGGCTCGATCCCAGGGCCCCGGGACCACGACCTGAGCAGAAGGCAGATGTTCAACGGTTTAACTGACTGAGCCACCCAGGCGCCCCTAGTGGATTCTTTCTTATGCTATCTCAAATATGCTGGTTAGCCTATCAAGTTAATTTTAAATTTTCAGTTATTGCATTTTTAAGCTCTAGAATTGTCATTTGATCTTTTTAAAAAAAATTTTTTGGAGTATAGTTGACACACAACGTTATACTAATTTCAGGTGTACAACATAGTAATTTGACAAGTTTATATGTTACTGCTGTGCTCCCTGGAAGTATAGTTACTCTCTGTGACAGTACAATGCTATTATAATATCCTGACTATATTCCTTACGCTGGGCCTTTTATTGCCGCGACTCATTCATGCCATAACTGAAAGCCTGTACCTCCCACTCCCCTTCACCCATTTTGCCCATCCTCCCACCCCCCTCCTTTCTGGCAACCATCCGTTTGTTCTCTGTTTATAGGTCTGATTATGCTCTTTGTTTATTCATTTGGCTTTTTGGATTCCACATATGAGTAAAATCATACCATATTTGTCTTTCTCAGTCCAACTTATTTCACTTAGCATAATACCTTCTAGGTCCATCTATGTTGTCCCAAGTGGCACGATCTCATCCTTTCTTATGTTTGTATAATATTCTGTATATATTCTATGTATGTAATATTCTCCATATATTCTATAATACTCATCCTTTTTGTGTCTGTGTAATATTCTGTATATATGTAACATATATATTCTATATTCTATATATATGTATATATAGAATAACATCTTTATCCATTTGCCTATCAGTGGACACTTAGGTTACTTCCATATCTTGGCTATAGTAAATAATGCTGCAATAAACGTAGGGGTACATTTATTTTTTCAAATTAATGTTTTTGGAGTTTTTTGGGGGGTAAATACCCAGTAGTAGAATTATTGGATCATATTGTATTTCAATTTTTAAATTTTGAGGAAACCCAATACTGTTTTCCACAGTGGCTGCACCAATATACATTTCCACGAATAGTGCACATGTGATCCTTTTTCTCCACATCCTCGCCAACACTTGTTATATCTTGTCTTTCTGATTTTGGGCATTCTTACATGTATAAAGTGATATCTCATTGTGGTTTTGATTTGCATTTCCCTGATGGTTAGTGATATTGAGCATCTCAATTGGCCATCTGTATGTCTTCTTTGGAAAAATGTCTATTCAGTTCCTCTGCCCATTTTTTTTTTTTTTGGTGTTGAGTTGTATAAATTCTTTATATATTTTGGATATTAACCCCTTATTGGATATATCATTTGCAAATATCTTCTCCCTTTAAGTAGGTTGCCTTTTTGTTTTGTTGATGGTTTCCTTCACTATGAAAAAGCTTTTTATTTTGATGTAGTCCTAATAGTTTATTTTTTATTTTGTTTCCCTTGCCTTAGGATACATATCTAGAAAAATGTTGCTGTGGCTGATGTCAGAGAAGTTATTGCCTGTGTTCCATTCTGGGATTTTTATGGATCCTTTTCGTTTAATAATTTTCACTTCTCTATTAGGATTTCTACTTTTTCCTTTTTTTTCTTAGTATATTTCTGTTTAATTCTTTGAACATATTTCTAATAGCTGCTTTGAAGTTTTTGCTAAATCCAACACCTGGGCCATTAGGCATGTTTCAGTTGACTTTTGTTTTTTTTTTTGGTGAGAACATTCAAGTTCTACTCTCAGCAAATTTCAGTTATGCAATATAGTTTGATCATCTACAGTCGCCATGTTTTTCATTAGCTGCGCAAGCCTTCTTCATCTTATACCTGAAAGTTTATACCCTTTTATGAAACGTTCCCTATTTTCCCACCTCTTAGCACTGGCAACCACTTTTCCATTCTCTGTTTCTATGAGTTTGACTTTTTCTGTAGATGCCATATAAACACGATATTGTGCACTATTTGTCTTTTTCTGTCTGGCTTATTTCACTTAGCATAATGCCTTCAAGTTCCATCCATATTTTCGCAAATGGCAAGGTTTTCCTCCTCATGGTTGAATAATATTCCACACATATGTATGTGTATACACACATACACACACAAACACACATATGCGCCATACCTCATCATATCTTCTTTATTCACTCATTTGTTGACAAACACTTAGATTGTTTTCATGTCTTAGCCATGCTAAATAATATTGTAATGAACACGAGGGTGCAGATATCTCTTTGATATCTTGTTTTCGTTTCCCTTGAATATAAACCCAGAAGGGAAATTGTGGATCATACAGTAGTTCTATTTTAATTTTTTGAGGAAGCGCCATATAGTTTTCCATAGTACCTACACCATTTCATATAACCACCAACAGTGCACAAATGTTCCTTTTTCTTCACTCCTCCCCAAAGGTGTGGGTCTAGTAATTTTTGCCTTAAAAGTAGGCATTTTAAATAATGCATTATAATGATTCTGGGTTCTAGTTTTCCTTCTCAGAGTTAGTTTTTGTGTTTTAGTAAGCTATTAACATGCCTGGATACAAAGTGAAAGATCTGTTTTCTTTGTGGTGTGCAATTGCTAAAGGCTATGCTGTTTGGTTTTTGTTTTTTATCCTTAATTCTCTAGGAGTCTTCCCTACATCTGTTCACTTGAGTGGTCAGCCAATAGTTTGTGCAGAGACTATACTCAAACTCCTTAAGCCGCCAAGATTTCCACCTTTTGCCACCCAAGCTGTGTGTGGGGGTTGAGGAACTCATTCAAAGGCGTAACAAGTTTACAAGTCTCCCCAGGCTTTTGATTTTTGCCAGATTCTCTAGTGTCTTCCACATGCATATGCAGTTTAGCAGTCAGCCAGAGAGTGAATTATATCAGCCTTTCTATGGTTCTCTTGCTTCCAAAATCTCCTCATTAAATTTCTACTTGCTTTACCACCTACCCAAAACCAAGTTCACCACCTCTGGCCAGTAGAATTTTACTGCTGGAACTTGGGAGCAGAGAAATCCTCTAGGCAAGAAGCCCAAAAGCTCATTGTTTTTTCTCACAATGCAGTAGTAGTTTTTCATGAACAAGTACTCCTCAAGTTCTTGCTTGCCATTGGATGTTTTCCAGTGCTCTGAAGAGGTTGATTTTTAATATTTTCCCCAATCTTTTTTTTTGGTTTTGTTTTGTTTTCCTGCATAGGGAAGTTGAATGACCTCATGCATCCATTAATAAATGGAGAATGACCTATTTTGCATATTTTTTGTGAACACACTCCATTATCTGAGTTCTTTGACATCTCTGTGACTCACATATACCAGGATTGAAAGCATTCACAAATTGAACCAAGCCCAGTGAGTTTTTGGAATTTACATGGTGCAGTGGACTGAATGGTGTCCCTATCAAATTCATATGTTGAAGCTCCAACCCCTAATGTGACTGTAATTGAAAATGGGGCTTTTAGGAGACAATGAAGGTTAAATGATGCCATAAGGGTAGAGTGCTAAAACAGTAGGATAGGTGGCCTTATGAAAAGAAGAAGAGAGAGCTTTTTCTCAACCACACCTACCAAGGAAAGGCCATGTGAGTGCACAGTAAGAAGATGGTCATCTGTTAAGTAGGAAGAGCACTCTCACCAGAACCAACCATGCTGGCACCCTGAGCTCAGACTTCCAGCCTCTAGAACTATGAGAAAATACACTTCTGTTGTTCAAACTACTCAGGCTATGGCATTTTGTAATGGCAGCCTGAGGTGACTAATATACATGGAGTTCTCCTTCAGGTAACTATTGCAGTTCCATTAAGTTTCAGAAGTTTTCCTATACCCCTACTTTTTTTTTTAACCAATAAAAATACTGAGATTTAGGGAAATAATGTGTTCACCTAAATACAAATAAGCTGACAGTGACAGAGCCACTGGCCTAACGGGAGCAACTTCATCACTAGCAAGAAAGCTACCAGCATTTTTTATAGCTGTCAAACTTTTGATCAGATCTTATTCATCTGGTGACTCATCTTTCCTTCGAGTATCAGATCTATCACACTGATCCTGCAGTCTTATGGTAGCAATCTTCTGAGACTGAAGAGATGCTAGCCCTTCAGCTGGGCAAGGCCCATACGACTGACCTGTAGTCTGCACTACTCTTGTCCCTGACCATCTTCACTCATTGAAATAATGTTTTGCCTTGTTATATTGTAATATCTGGAATTTGTTGTCATAGTAAGCCAGCATTTATTTTTGTCTTCATTCTGAACATAAGGCTATCTTCAGCTAAAATGAATGAATTTCCACAGACATCCTTATGCATTTCTTTTCTTCTAGTGATAGTTGAGGTGACTGGATTAAGGAGTTAACACATAAGCTTATTGAATTTACACAAAATTTTTAGACAGCTAAAGATTTCTGCCCTCAGTGCTATCCATTTGCTACCAAACTCCAAAACTAAAAAAATCTATAAAGATGATAAATGTAGCCACCAAGGAGAAATCAAGACATTTTCCCACTTATAAAGCTCTTTTAACTGTCAATTTTACTAATTTCTAGTTTCTAATCAACTCATTTCTCTCTCTGCCTGCTCACCCTAGACTTTCATTTGCCGATATCAATTCAATTTATCTCTTTAATATAATAAACTTTCCTCTATTCCTGGACTGATTCTCAAGTCCAAAGCTCTCCTTCATCACTGGCACTACACATTGTGTAACATCAGGGAAATTGAGTCATGGATGTGTTTTCAAGATAAATCGACAATCTCCATTTGCAAATCAGGCCTGTTTCATTTCCTGAAGCATTTAATCTTAAAAACCTGTGGAGTGGGATTTTTCCCTGTGATCTAGACGATGCTATCTTATTATAGTCTAATATACTGAGTACATAATATATATATACATATATATATACATATATACACACATATATATACACACACACATATATATATACACATATATATATATATTTTCTGATTCTTCCCTGGAGCATCTAAAACCAAAAGATTAACATAACAAGATTATCATCTTCTGGGTTATTTTCTCAACTAGTATTCCTCACTTTCCCACAGGACTGGTCTGTCAGTGTTCTTACCCCTGAGTTCCTCAGCATGAGTCAATCCTATGGTAAAATGTTCCCATTATTACTATAACTTCAGGCATTAGAGAGAAAGCCCAACTTCAGGGGTTATGTCCCGGGTAGCAGATTATTAAGAACTGTCAATTACATAGATGACTGTACATTGCCTGACACATGGCAGTCACCAAGCAATTATTCAAGTATTTGTTAAATAAATAAATAGACTTCTTATTCACATTGTTGTTTACAATAGTAAAAAACACAAAACAGCTTGAATTGCTAATATTGGGGTATTTTAAATTAAGTATGTTACAATGCATTCATTCAATGAAATGATACTTGAATGTTAAACATGATGATTCATCTAGATGTTAATTTACCATGCAGTGCTTCCCGATTCTCCCTCTGTCTTCCCAGTGCTCGTTGTTTTGTCTCTTACACCACTCTCCTCCTGTCCCCTAAGCATAATTAATTCCTAAAATTCTGCCACTGGTGTGAACGGGTGGTGGGGTAGGGGGTGGGCAGAGGCATAGGGAGAGAATCTTAAGCAGGCTCCACATCCAGCACAGAGCCCGACTCGGGGCTCAATCTCATGACCCTGAGATCATGACCTCAGTCGAAATCAAGAGTCAGATGCTTAACTAACCGAGCCACCCAGGTGCCTCCCACCCCCACTGGCTCTTTTTAAATCTCAATTTGTTTCCCGTGGTGGTCCCCTGTATATACATAATTTTAGCTCTCCCCTGTAGACTATACAAAAGGGTAAGTCATGAGTAGTTGAAAAGGGAGTGAAGACCTTGAATTACAGATAGGATTTGGACAAGTAAAAGTAGAGAAAAGACTATCCTAAGCAGAAGAGAAAGTAAAAGAAGGATCATGACTATTTTAAGGACAGGTATCACCCTTAAGTATCAGGGATGAGATATGAAACTAGGTGGGACTTTACTCTGCAAAGACCATAAAACTTAGTTTTATAGATAATCTGAGGCTCACAGATGGGTTTTCTCTATGGGGAACAAGATGAGTGAGTTACGCCTAAAGAAGATTACTATGACGACACAAGGAAATTTTGGCTGGGGAGAGACAGGAAATCAAAGTGGATAAAAGAACAAGTGATAGTTGTAAGTGGGACTTAGTGAGAGTTTGTTTGGCTGTAACAGTAGGTGTGGAGAAAGAGGATCACATGCTCTAGCTCAGTAGTTGGCTAAGTATGGTCCCTTGGACCAAATCTGCCTATTGCCTGATTTTGTGATAAAGTTTTATTGGAACCACAGCCGCACTTGTTCATTTACATATTGTTTGTGGCTACTTTTGTGCTATAGTAGCAGGGTTGAGTGTTGTGACAGACACTGTATGGCCCACAAAGACCGAATTATTTACTGTCTGGCACTTTACCAAAAAATGTTTGCCAACACTTGTTTTAACTCAGAGCTGCTAGCATTGACATACCCTAAAATTTGACAAAACATAGAGGATGGGACAGAGAAAGGTCAAAAACAAGTGGGAAGCTTCATTTCTGTATGAAGTTCTGTATGACTGGAAGGACAATGGCATCAGAGGACATTATGAAGTTGGGAAGAGAAAGACTCTGAAGAATAAGTAGATGTATGTATCTTTGGCTAAAAGTTCCTGGAAAGTAATGGAGAATTAAAAATCTTACTATCTCATCTCCCAAGTATAAGCAATTGTTTCCAATATTTTAAGCATCAAAGAGAATTCCAGAGTTATATTAGGGTCGAACTAGGGGCCTTTTCTGGGTGGTCTAAACATCTCCACGGCTGTCCTGATTACCTTCCATGCTTCACTGACAACTTTTTCCTAAAGTTTGGTTCTCCCGTTGCTCCTTGATCGTTGAAGTAATTTTTAACAAGAAGATTTTAGACCATATTGTCAATTTCAAAACAGATTATTGCAGATTGTTCTCATAATTCATCAAGATTTTCAGAAACACTATCAATCTGTTAGCATTGTGCTCAGAAATTTTCATCATAGAGCAACATTTTCAGCCCAACAATATTACTTCCATATTCATATTGGAGATAATGCAAAACCACAGAGGAAAATTTAATTTCTTTTCTTGACCATCTTAGCTTTAAAAATGTTTTTTAAAAGCTGATAGCTTCACTAAGCTTAAATTCATTATCCTATTGAATAATGAGTTATTAATTATATTTTAAATATATATAAACCTTAAGTAATGTGACTATTTTTTATAACCTGTTTTGGATGAAGACAGAAGTGACATAAACAGAAAATTAAGTGGGCATATGTGCAATGTAGTCTCTCCACAAGCGTCTTTTATTTTTCTCACCTGAATATTCAAGGGTATTTGTTTCTATGTGAAATCATTAACACTGGTGTATCTTGTTCTGTACAGTTCTACCCAGAAGTTGCTTTAATCTCAAATACATGCATAGAATTCTTTAAAACATTAGACCCTAAAAGGAGAAGGGGAAGAAGAAGGGGAAGGAGGAACGAGAAGAGAGAAATAGCCTGCACATGGGGTAAGGACTCACCTCTGTCCCTGCCTTTCTGGGTAGCTTTCTACCTCAGCCCCTCAGCCCCTGGAAGGGGAGAGAGCCAGAGGCTGCCCCAGGTCTCCAGACTTCTACATTCTTGGCTCTGCTGGGGCAGGCCAGCTCCCACCTTCAGCTCCTGGAACTTTGGCCAGAGGTGGATGAGCCTCACTACTGTGACCTTTTGCTTCTCTGAGTGCTCAGGCAGCTCTAGAATCATCTGCTTTCACTCCTGATCATCTGGTGCAGCTCCTGGATGTCAGAAGCCAGGAGCAGACCCTGTTCAGAGCTTCCTCTTGGATGAAAGCTGGGGAAATGATATTTGCCTGTCATGAAGGAGAGGAAGTGGCCTCCAGCTTAATCACCAAGCCCAGAGACACCCCAGGCACCCACCCGCCTCTAGCCCCAGCACCTCACAAGGACCCATGGCCAGGGCCCAACAGAGCCCCTAGGTTCAGGACACTGTTGGTATTGGGGAAGGAAGACAGGCTCAGGTCTGAGCTGGGGAGCTCAAGAAAGGGACAGAGCTGCCCTCAGGAGCCACCATCCTCTTCCAGGAGACCAGGAAAAGTGAGGCGACACCTCTACTCTTGGAGCTCAGTGTATGGCCCATAGGAGGGGCTCAAAATTTTTTTAATGAAGCTACACAGCACAAATGAAATACGATCTACACCTGCAAAGCTTAAAGAAAATGAAAAGTAAATGAGAACTGGGGACTTCTGGGTGAATCTTTTTAAATTTAAGTTACATTTGAATGTTACTATGCTTCTCTCAAATAAAAGTTGAAGATACTTTGCATTAAAAAGGGGGAGGAGGAGTGTGTGTGTGTGTGTGTGTGTGTGTGGTGTGTATGGTAGCAATAGGAAGGGAAAAAGAAAACAAATACAAGGAGAGAAAAATAATGGGGAGGCTTAGTGTCTTCCATGGTGGATTCCCTTTCTAGGATTCTTTATGAGCTAGTAGGTATAACTTGTTTCCAAGCTCTTATGGAAGAAGGGAACAGATGCAGAAAACTTAACAACTATAGCTCTAGAACACTCCACTGAGTTGGGATGATTTGGTGACTTTCTGAATTTGCATTTATAGCCCTTTGTTATTACAAAAATATTTTTGTGTATTTGGGCATTATTTAGACTACCAAAAAAAATTAGCTCTACCCAGCAGGTAAAACATCTCTGAGAGAATAATGTTAAATTAAATAAACAGCGTCTAATGAGATCTGTTATTATCTGCTCTTTGGTCATGCTTGGGCACGCAGTCTGAAGGCTTGTGTTTCTAAGTGCTATCATAAATCTTTCAGCCTATTTTGCTCCTTAAAATTCTAACTAATATCTCTCCTCTAATGTGGAAATCTGTATCCTCATTTAAATCTTTAAATCTCATTTAAATCTTTAAATCTCATTTAAAGTTCCAATGTTGAAGTCTTTTGTCTTCATTAAATCTTATCTTTGAAAAGATAAGAAAGTTTGCATTACACAGATCATTTTTAAAGGAAAAAATCCACTTGCTTGAAAATGAGAGTATTAAGAATAGAATTCTGCTAGAGGAATAAATACTTGAATCTGTTGAATCCTTCCATTTTCACTGGTTTTTATTAACATCATTCTCATCAGTATGACCCTCAGGAGTCTCTGTCCAGAGCTTCTTGCACTCAACTCTGTGCTGGGTGAAGAAAGAGAAGATAGAATTCCAACACATGGCTAAGAGTCTAAATTAATCCTCCTTGATTGCACATTGCTTATAAAGATGTTACCTCACAGGTAGTTATTTCTGTAATATTTCTGTAAAAAGACTTTCTGTAAAAGAAAGTCTCTTAAGAGAAAAAAGTATATATAAATTGATAGATAATAGCTTGCCTCCATGGATATATGGAGTCAACTCTTGCCTCTGCACATATCTCATACCCTGTTTTATAATTACCTTATTACACAGTTTTATTTCCTAGTTATCTGTAGGGAGATATGGGATCTATAAGAAGAGCACAGACTAGAGTCCAATAAAACTGAGGTTGGATCCTGACTTTGATATTTATTAGATACGCAATACCTGAGCTTAGGTGCCCACTGGAATTTCAAACTTATTATATTCAAATCTGAGCTGGGATCTGTTTTCCCTTAGGATCTAGTCCTTCTTTCATATTTCTTATCTCCAGCAGCCCCTGACTCAAATCAGAACCTTGTAAATCATGATAGGCTTTCCCTTTCTTAGTCTGCCATGATTTTTCCTCAAGCATAACCTGTCAATTTTCCCAGTGGCATGCTTTTCCATTACTTCTGTCTTAGTTTTGACCCTGTTCGATGCTCCATAGACAGCCTTCTCACTGGCTGGTCTCTGTGACTCCAGTTTAACCATTGATCTATCCTTTGTATTGTTGCTCTTGTGACCTCTCTAAAATACCAATCTGACCATTCTGTGCTCCTCAGTAAACTCCTCAATGCCTCCTTGTTGCACACAGGTCAAATGCCAAGTTCTCAGCATGGCCCTCATGTCTCTCTGATATGGCTCTTGCCTGCCCTCATCCCTGCGCATTAGGTTCCAGCCACTTGTGTTTTCGGAATGGGCTGAGATCTTTTATGCCTGAACCTTTCTCATACTTCCTCCTCTACTGGGAGTCCCCTCTGCAATTTTTTGGAAGTAAACCAGAAGCCCACAAACAAAAATGAAGCAAACAACAACACAACTTTGACTATTTAGATTTACTGTTGAGTCTTCAGGAAGATTTTCTTACCCTGTCTGCACTAACCCTCTCTGCACTGTATATATATATATGTATATGTATATATGTGTATGTGTGTCTATATATATGGTTAAGAAATAATTACCATAGAAAGCAGTGGTCTCCCGCTTTTTCCTGAAATCCTTATTCTTGGGTTCAAAAGGGTATTTATTTTTATTTATCTTTCTCCTGTCTTCTTGGTGCTTAAACTTTCTTCTTACATATTGTTCAGTCCTGGATTTCCCTTATGGCTTGATCCTATCTCACAGACTCTGTAATACAGCTACCACCATTTTAGCTCTGAAAGCAGTCATATGCCGTTTCTTTGTTCAAAAACAAAAAAAAAAAATTCAGCTCTTTTATGTAGGTCTATAGCCCACATTTGCTCCTTATTTATGTGTAGTTGGTTGTGGTATAACAATGTTTAAACTCTTGAATCTCACTGTTTCTGTACTTTCACCATACATCCTACCACTCTTAATTATCTTTTATGGGGGAAAATAAGCACTGTACACTTGTCTTATATAAACATTTTGCAAAACAAATTCCTTTGTGAAACATGGTAATTATTTGACAAGGTTTAGCACCACAGCATAATTTCTGTATCCTATCTTATTCCAGGTGTGGACATTATACCTGTGATCACATGCCACCTCTGTGAGAAAGATGCTGCTGATTCACAAGGTCCCTGTGTTTTGAGTAGGTTATATTTGGGAGGAGATGAGTTAAACCAACTATGCATGCTTGCTCATAATGTAATAACAATCAAGTGTATGCTAGTTGAGTGGGACTACAGTGGTGGAGTGTGATCACTGAACATGAATCACGCTGCTTTCAAGGGGTTACAGTCAGGACACTTAACCTAAAGAGGGTTCTTACCTAAATTAAAACCCAATCCTAGTCCCCTGTTTCCCAACTAATACATTACCATGAACTCCTTGGTGTGCTGGGGTATACTATTGATTCTCTTACCACTAATCATTTTTGACCTTGGACAAAAGGGGAAAGATGGTAGCCATCATAGTGTAGAAAAGGAGGCTGTCTATAGTATGGAATAGGATCAAGAATTGTTTGGACCACTTCCTGTTAAGTAAGAGTGGGAAACATCTCTGGGGATACTAGTCATCTCTTCCCTCCTCTGTTATCCTGGTGGGTTTCATAAACTGTGTCATAGACCACATGTTATTTGACAGTGCAACTTAAAGCAAGGATTCTGGCAGGTTTTTAAAAGCATGGTATGGTACAGTGCTGTTTTATGGAATCAATATTGCCAGACACATCAGGTAAGTCGTTACTGCTTAGAGACTTCCAAGAGTTTCTCAATGATCTACATAGAATTCACATGCAACAGAAAAGCATGAATCTAGGAACAAGAATCTTCTTGTCAGTATTAAGTCAACAATGTAATGTCTCTCTGGCCTTGTTACACTTTTAATACACCTGAAGCTGTGTTGTGGCTCAACAAACTATCAATGAGCCTTCACCACACCTAGGTGTATTGGTTAATTTTTCATCTTGAGAATCATGAATGACAAATTATCCCTAGGACAAGAACGTGGGTTATCATTGTCACCATCATGATTAGAAATAACAAGGCCAAGAACATTCACAGGCACTAAGTGTTATGCACTGAGCTAAATATGCAGTTATCACTGGCTCTCGAATATAATTGTAATATGTCATCAGATCTCTTACAATGACATATGTGACAACAGTTTTCCTTTTGGCTTGTCAGAGTCAAGTTTGTGGTGAAGTCTTCCATCTTTCCTGAAAAAGAATGAGGTGTACCATCCTGCGGATGACTGCTGTCTTTGAGAGCAATTCCACTGGCTAAAGTAGGCTTTCCTAGTCCCTGATTTCATCCTGTGTTCCTTTGAGCATCACTGGTTTATACTAAGAGCCTGGAGTTCTGAGCTATGTTAAGAAGTGAAACCCCATGTCTGGTCTTAAGCAGAGAGCTCTCTCTACATGGTTCCTGCCCTCTGCCCAGCCTGTGAAGCATTCCATCTGCCTATGTCTGTGAGGAGGCACACAGCCTCTGGGGCTGAACCAGTGGGGTCAAATAATGTTCTCACCATTTAGTGTAATTAACTCCAACCACCCGTCTGTTGCAAGCCCCAGTGCAGCCAACACAAGCAAGAGTAGGCCAAGAAGAAATTTCTCCTCATTATTAAACCTAAATCTAAGCACTTGTCTGTCTGTAAAAACAGAGCAAAGGGAGGAAAACTGAAACTAGTGCACGGGGTCTGAGGTTTCAATAAATGTCAGGGAGCGTCAAGTCTGTTTAGATTGCAAATTATTGCTGGCTGACGGTCTTACCATTTTACAACTAGAGATTGCTGTCATGGGGGTGACGTGGTGGAGGGGAGCCTCTCACATCACAGCCAGAGGGGAACAGAAGTTACCAAATACTATAACAATCATAAAACATTACAAGAGGGACTTTAGCACTTAGTCTTTCCTTAATGCACATCTCAAGAAACAACAGCCCACAACACTTCACTCTTCCTATTGGGTTTGATGAAGTGTTGGATTTGCCAAAGATTGAGACCTCATTTCTCTGGTTTAACCATTCTAAACTCCCCTTCATCCCTCTCCTCTGCTCAGACGCTTTGAACATCTGAGAGTGATAAAGATGCCTAAATGTTTCAAGGTGAATTAATACCTTACTACATATCCTGGAGAAACACACACCAATAATTTGAGTGGTGGTTAAGACTGTTTTTCAAATGGATTAAATGAGTGGGCAATTACTGATTAAAATAAACCCAAGGCATGAGCGTTCCAGCCCTGAACATGGATGAACACTGGTCAGCTGCTTTCCATTGGTGGAAAGGACTTTCTCATTGTGAAACATATACATGCTTCTTGGTGTTTCTACTGAAGTTTACTAATATTTTTTATTCACTTTTCTTCTGACCAACACTTAATGAAGATCTACTGTGTGCCAAGTACTGAGTTAGATACACTGAAAACCAAGAAAGTGATGGTCCCCCTTCTCCCTGAGCTCAGAGTCAAGTGTGCTTATTTTAACCAAGGTTCTTTTGGTTTCAAATAACTGAAAAATCCCTCAAGTTAACTTAAGGCCAAAGGGAGAAAATTGTTCTAAGGTACAGTGGGCTCTATAGATCCAAGAGAGAAAATATAGCACGACCACATAAAAGCTTGGAAGTAGGCACTAAGAAGCTGTTAGAAATAAGATTACCTTCTCCAAATCTCTAGTTGCACTATCTCTTCTTTCTCTTGCAGGTGGGCTTTATTCTTCTCCTTCTCTGTTTCCTAGGATTTATCTTTCTTTTCTTAACTCTGGATATAATTAAATAAGGTCTTCTCAGGCAAGCTTCCCATTTCAGTTAACTAGTTTTTGTAAATCCCAACTCAGAATTTATGGAAGAAAGGATTGGATTTGTCCAGCCTGGGTCAGGTGTATATCCTTGGCAATTAAACTTGAGTATAAGATGCAAAGTCTGAAATGTGTGGCTTAATTCCAAGCATATGAGGTAAGCTGAGCCTATTGATACAGTTGATTGATCTGATTTCTATATTGATACATTTAAAGTGCCATAGGAATGAGGTTACAAATAAGGGATGTCATAGAACTGTTGTGTGAGATTTTGAGGATGACAGAGTCAGTGAACTAGTCAATAACTGAGAAAAGAGAAATAATTATGGTCTTTGTCTCACGCTCGCATGAACTGTGATGCTCTCTCTTGATAGTAGCATGACTACTTTACATAATTTATTATCTTCCCTAAGGATCTAGGTTATGCCAGGAGCAGCCAGAAATCACCTGCCCCATAGCATTGCAGCCCATTCACAGGTGGCCTTGAAATAGAGTAGAGGAGGGAATTCCTGCCAGTGAAATTATGAGCCTTTTATCTTCCTGTCCACATTTTCTGGGAGGCTTGTTGATCTGAACTCAAAATCTACTCCATTTCCTGGGGAACAGCCAACAGTATGACCAAATGACAAGTACCAGACTGCCTTAGTTGGGGATCTCAGAAGCAGAACGTAAGTCAAGGATTTGAGTGAAAGTATTTTATTTGGGGGTTGACAGAAAATACCCACAGGAGATTGAGGAAGAGAGACAAAGAAGGGAATGCAGCCAAGAAAGAGTGTGTTACCACACCAGTTACAACTGTGGATAAATGGAGATTAACTCACAGAGGGAAATTAGGGATCAGCGTAGAGCCTATGACTTAGAGTCATCCTATAAGAAGAGTGGGGTCACTAGAGAAATGATAGACAAACTCCAGTCAATTTTATTGATTGAGGGCTATGCCCAGGGTTTTGTTTTTAAATTCGCGGGCAACTCCAGTCGGCCGTGCTGGCAGCAGAGCGCTGCCCCCCACCCCCCTGAAGCAATAGAGAGCCTTTGGGCAGCGGAGCGCAGATGCTGGTGGTTGCGCTGAAGTGGAAAGTGTGAGATGTTGGTGGGCACTGGAATGATCTACGACAGGCTGACCCTTGCTTGCGTCACTCCTGTCACTGGTGCGCCATGTCAGTTTCATTCTGACTTATGTCGATGCTTCAAGGCGGTGGCCAGATGCAATTTATTAAATCATTAAATAAAATGCTTCAAACAGGAAGGGTCTCAGGGTAAACCATATTCAGCTCCAGTTGGTCTCAAGGCTGCACTTGACCTTTATTTTCTTCCTTCTCTTGTACACATTTCATATGTTCCTCATTCTTGCCCTACATTTCTGCTGGTTGCCCACCCAGTAGAACCTCAGAACTTCTTCCCTAAATATCAGAGCCCTTGGTTACCAGGCTCCTGACAGGCTGCAGTTGTTGAACCTCCTGCAGTCACACATTTAGTCTCATCCCCAGGCATAGAAGCACCAAGAAGCATTCAGTTCCCTGAGTTCTACACATATTTTTGACCCCATTTTATAACATTAGTTCTTTGTGATAATTAGGGTCAATTACTCCTACCAGTTGGGTGGCAAAACATACTCTAGCTATAAGAGAAAGCCCCATAAGGAAGGAAAAAAGAAAAGAAAGCAGGATTTGGTCATTGGAAGCTGGTAGTGTGCACTGAAATAATAAGGACAGCAGGATGAGAGCAGGACATGGACAGGATCTGCTATACAGGCATAGAGAAACACTTCGTGGTATTTTGCTAAATGAACAAACATATGGACATTAGAGATGATTCATGACAAGGAGTTTGGGGTAAAGAGTTTGTAGATGGGCTTCTCAGTAATGACCCAATATTTAAAATTACATTGAATATGAATACTCATCAGAAGATTCCAATAAAGGGACCCTTATTTAAACACGGTGCATCACTCATGCTGCTATGGAAAAAGAACTCAGGAAGGGGCAACACTGTTAACTGAAGTGATTGACTGGCTGTCAAGGGAAAATGTGTCTGGGACAAATGTGGATGGCACTCGGGAGTCTGGGGCGAGTCCTTGCACCACTGATGGAGGCCACAGAGCATCAGAATTAAGAGCACTGGCAGGCACCAGGCTTTTCATATCCAAGTCCTACCCTTCTGCAAGTCAGGACAAGCTAGGCTCTGCTGCGGTTAGGAACCCCACACTTCCAGCCTTTAAAGCAATATATTTCTCATTATGTCACAATCCATGCAGGTCTTTAGAGTTTTCTTTATGATATTAATTTTTTGGGGAACAGCTGTCCATTTCCTTCACCTTACTTCCACTTCTACCCATCAAAATTCTACTTAACTTCCAAATTCTTAGTGAAATTTTACTCTTTCATGGCACATTCTGCTCTCCCCCGTTCCATTACAGGAAGTGATCACTCCTTTCCCTTAACTCTGTGAACTTTGTTTTGTATGTATTTCCTATTAAGTTCTTTGGTTGTTGATTTTTACTCTGCCACCTCTGCTTAAAGATAGGGTTGTACCTTAGACATCATCTTATCAGTCATAGAGAAAAAACACATAATAGATACCAAGTATTTGTAGTAAGGAGTACAGTTTTAATGGCAATCTCATCTAACTTTTGCCTAAAGAATCCTTACTTTTAATGTGTTGAGTAGATAATTTTTATTCTACTATAGGCTGTGTAAATCTTACACTAAACCTAGTGGTAAGGCAGAAGGAACACCTGTGTGTATGTGTGTGCTGGCACTTTTTCAGAGTAGTGTTGGTGCCTGTCTACCAACATCAGGGAATATTTCCATCTCTGCCGCTTCATTTGCCAACAGTGCTACATGTCAGAGCATGTGTTAATCCATGTGATTTGTCCCCTGAACTTATATATCTGCTTTTTGCCTATCAGAATTTAAAAAAATGGCGAACCTCAATTTTCTTGTTTTTCATGGTACCATTTTTCGTCCTGAAATGCGATGCATCTGTGTATTTCAGTAATATTGTACTGGCTCTTGCAATGTGAGTGTTTGACAACTATAGCCCATGATTAAAGACAGAACCAACATGGAGTTAGCTGTGCAAACATTTCTGCAGGACCCAAGGGAAGGTTGTGATCCAGGATGTTCTAATTTTCTAGTTGTGTTTTGTGTTGTGTTGTTTTGAAAGGGATTGAAATATGTCATTGCTGTCCTCGTGGCCTTCAAGTTCAGAGCTGATTTCATCTCTGTAGTCATCCTGGCTTTATTCAACAGCTAACATAGATATAGCAATCACTGCAGTTTGTTTGTTTAATTTTTGGTTCCCTAGTTTTATTCAAGAACTCATACAAAATATTCCTGCTAAATGAATTTTAATCCTCATCTTCTCCTCTTCCTCATCCTGGTTAATCTGGAAGTAACACAAGTCCCAACTCAATGGTTACAACCCAGTCTCCACCAAGATTCCCAGGTATGCCATTTACGTGGATTCTCTCTTGAAGAAACTGCTCCAAATTGGCAACATCCATGATTGCATCTTCTACAGAGTGGGTGTGGTCAAGGGTGAACTTCAGAACTTGCCTCTTTTATTTTTGCCCCCCTTCGCCACAAGTTTTTTCACGGGCCCCATTGGAGGCAGAAAGGGCAATCATTGGCAGTTTTATAATCTGTTGGGGGAGTCCCCATTGCTTTAGCACAAAAAGAACCCAGGAGCACAAGAAAATCAACACAGCACATGCATACCCATGGATATTGGATATGCTGTCACCCATGAGTGGGCTTGCAGGATGTGGACATACTTAAACACAGCATTTTGTTTGAAAGTGTATTCAGTTCTGTTATTCCACCCCATAGTGTGTCAAATTTTTTGGAAGCAAAACCTCTGATGCTCTCCTACCTTCATAGCATGCTCTTTGCTTTTTTATAAACAAAAAAAGACAAGGGGGGACGTTTTATGTTGGAGTGGAAATATGTCTATATGTCCTAACATGCACATAAAGTGGCAAATTTTAAAGCTATAACTAAGAATTCCACATCAGTAATCTTCCAAGAAGGCCCCTCTGTTTTCCCCCTATGGCAAAAAAAAAGCAGCCAAGTTTCTCTTGTTCAGTATCTTGAAATGGGCTCAATTTTGATCCAGTGGTATGCAACTCCGATGCTTGTGGAATATTGCTTAACTTGCCAAGCAATCAAGCGTAGCGAGTTGCTTGTACAGCATGGGGCAGACCTTTTTGGAGGCCTTACGTCAGGAGGGTGACTTAGTCTCTTTACCGACTCTTCTCTCTTTCTTTTTACCTCTTATACTTGGATGTCTGAATGTCCACCAGGTAATAAAATTCCTTCTTTTTCCTGACCAGAAACATTACTGCACAGACTTTTTTTTTCAAACCAGGAAATTTAAAGGTTTTAGCAAAATAAAGTGTCTCTGATCCTATTTTATATGAGGCAGGTCCATGAGAGAGGGAACAAAAAGGTGAAATGAAACCAGGAAGAAAAGGAGGAGAAACTGACTTTTATTGAGCAACTACTATGTCACACACTGATGTGACAAGCACTTTACATAAGTCATATCTTTATACTTCTAACTTCTCATGAAGTTTCTGTTTATTTTGTAGATGAGCAAGCCACGCTCAGAAAAATTAAGCAAATTGGCCAAATGGCAAATTGGAATTCAACACTTATTTCATTGCCTCTCACCCTCTACCACCCCACTCTATGAACGTTATGATCTGTTTCAAACACCATATTTTATCAGCACAAAAATATTCAGCTGACATACAAAATAACTAGACAAATGATTGGCATGATGAAGAAAAGTAGCTTGTGAATTGAATCCTTTACTCCTCAACCAGTGGCTCTTGCATTACATATATACATTCAAGGCTTGGCTGGACATTCGAGAGTTATCTCCCCACTGCTGACTTGTAGCCTTTTCTCCTATAGTGTCCCTCCAATGGCAGTTCCAGTGCCAAAGCCAGTCCATCAAGTTTTCAAGGGATGCCGAGGCTTTTCGCTTCAACACGTGTTTATTGAGTTCTTTATCGGGCAGAGTCCTGGCAGGAAAGAGAGCTCATCGCAGATGGTACAAATGAAAAGATTTTAATGAAGGGTCAACTTAATGATATGTGGGCAGGGTTTCAAGTAAAAATCTAAAGAGGATGCAGTACCCAGAGATTAGGAGCAGCAGAAAGCCATTACACCACCACAGTGGAAGGAATTAAGAAAGATTGCATTTAGGGTCCTGGCAGGAGCTTTCTAGTTGTGGAGAGATGCAGCTCCTGCTGGAGATGAAGGACCAAAACAGTGATGAGTGAGGAAGGAATACCACAGCCCCTCTCTCTTCCCTCCCTCCACCATCTTCATAATGCTTTCCATTGGCTGAAGCACCCAGAAGCCCTCTAATGATGGATGCAGCTCACAGGACTTTACCTCCCAGGGCAGAGTAGAGCACAGAGGGCTGAAAATGGATCTAGGGTGAGTTGGGGTTGAAGAATTACTTGTCCAAGTGCCCCCCAAGTGTCTGGCTCTGACCTAAGCACTAGGGGTGGAGGGTGGAGCAGTGAACACAATAGACAAGATTCTGCACTTGGGGGTATGTTCTAGTGCAGGATGGAGACAAAACAGAACAAAAAGATGGATGTGGGGGAGAGCCATAGTATGTCCAATAGTGATAAGCACCAAGGAGTAAATAATGAAGCAGGAAAGGGATTTTGAAATGTGTGGAGGGTAGAGTTTTAGATACGGGTGCCCAGAAGTACTCCTTTCCACCCCTGAAAGATGACATTATCATAAAGACCTAATAAAAAGGAGGGCATGAGCCTTGCTGGGAAAGGAGCATCACAGGCAGTGGGAACAGCAAGTGCCAGGAGTCCCTGAGGAAGACGGGAGGATGACCTGGTACCACGTAGCTGCAGACAGGTGAGTGAGGAAGGAGGCAGGTGAGATGAAGTCAGAGCTTGACTCAGAAGGTGTCCTTGACTCATGGCTTCTCTCGGCATCTAATGGCTTCACTTTTGTGTTTCATCTATGACCAGACGCTGTACAGAGGAGGAGGTGAAATGCTGATTGCAGAGAAAAAGAAGCTGAGAGATGCAGGGTGATTCATCCATCACCATCTAGTACGGGCCAGTTCTCTTGTCCTAGGCCAATTAATAGCACGCCCTCCATGTATAGATTGTTTTTTGTTGAGTATGATGCATATTCCTGTTACAATGAACTTTGGTCAGTGTATTAGAACACGTGATAGACCATAGCAACCAAAGCATGAGAGGCACTTTAGAAGGGACTGTGGCATTATTTAAGCTTTTCCAGGAGAAGCCATGAAATTGGAGAGCACTTGACTTCACTTATTCTGTACCCTGGGCCTTCTAGGTCTTCTCCACCCTCTAAAATAACTGCAAATTATAAATATATTAAATGTATGTACGAGCTCCTCATGACTGGCCACCATCACCTCTCACTTAGATATTATGTATTTGTGTGTGTGTATTCTATATGCATATGTGTACATACATTCATGTTTATACATGTATATATGTGTGTATCTTTATCTACATTTATAGATATATATAAAGAGAGATACGTATCTATTATATAGAGATAGATATCTCTTCAGCTTTAGCTACGTAAATGTCCTTCCCAACCTTTTTTTTTTCCTGACAGATTCCTGTTTGACCATCAAGATTTCACAGCTCAGGTATCACTTCCTCTGTGAAACTTTCCCAGATAAATCCAGGAATCTTGGCCAGACTCTTCATGATCTCACAGCACTCAGTTCAGACATATGTTAGAGAACTGTTGATGCTGATGTATGGTTTATCTCTTTACAAGTCAATGATCCCAACTAGATTGTGAGCTTCTTATGGCCAAAGATGCTTATATACTCTTTCGTGTTCCTGTCTTAACAGGGATATGATACATTGAAGTTGCTTAGAGCAGACTTTTTAAAGATAGATAGATAGATAGATAGATAGATAGATAGATGATAGATAAAATGAGCAAGCATTATTTAGAATATCTATCTATCTTATATCTCATTACATGTATATATTAAATACATAGGGCTGATGTTAAACATGAGTTTGCAGGACTGGTATCCTCAACAGTTCACTGTTAAGAGGATATGCCAGTTAGATCACAGACAGTGCTGTGAAACTGATTCTAGGTTTTAACTTACTAATTATGGAAGACAGATACCTTGAACATGGATAATTTGTTGCTGCCCATGAAGCAATCACAGAATACTCCAGCTTCCCTCAAATCCAGTGGCCTTGCTGAACCTGTCATCTGGGAGGTCTTTGTGATTTTATCTTATCTCTATTTGAGAGTCATAAAGATGAGTAACTAAAATGTGGTTAATAAACCACAGCTGGGCATTTTCTAGGTGAATAAACACACCATTTTTTCTACTGTTTTTTCATGTGGAAATGATGAATAGGACTTACAACTCTTGTTTTCATTATAAGTAGAAAAGTAGAAATAATATCAAGTTATGATACTTGAGGTTGTTATAAAGTACTTTAGAGACACCCTGAAAGTTTCAAATAATTATAGCTCCAGTAAAATTTTTATGGCTGCCTGTGGATTTTCATGATCAAAGAAAAAGTAAACAGAGAACACTTTTAGGCTGAAAGATATTCAGACCCTTATGATTTTTTTGGTTGGCCCTCCCTCTATTCTTAAAAGAGTGATTAATAGTTTCACAGTGTAAAAGCACCCATATTTGAGATTAGGTAATTGAATGAAATAGATTCCTGAATCTAACCTTCATGCACCCCAGGCATGCTGCATAATATATTATATTGGTGATTAAAAATACAATGAGCTAGATACAAGGGAAGGTCTTCAAAAACTTCTAGTTACCCATTTCATTCCAATTTATTCCATAGATTTCAGCTCTATGTTTTTTCTTTTGCTAAAAAGTACATTATTAGTACAAGTACTGGAATTTGAAAAGAGCTATAGATTAGATTTTAGTACTGTTAATATTAGTATCCTGATTTTAATAATTGTACTGTAGCAATACAATAGAATGTCCTTGGTTTTAGGAAATAAGAGTGTATATGAGTCAAGAGGCAACATGTCTTTTCAAAAAAAGATGATGTGTGTATATACCTACATACATATTTATACATATACATGTGCATGTGCATATGATGTGTGTACATGCATATACACATATATACATGTCCATGGTTATATATACATCCACACACATACATGCGAATAGATAAATGCACATATTTATGCATGCATACATATATGGGTCTATGATACACAGATATTGAATATAGATACGTGAAAAAATATTTCATGCGTATAGAGACAGTATACGTGTATGTACACCTGAATGTACATACATATGCATATTTTACCCATTTGTCTAATCAGTAAAGCATGCTGTATATTTTTTGTTTTATGTAAAATAGGGAATCTAAGTGAGGAATGTAAAAGAACCCTTTGCACTGTGTTGAAATCTTTTGATATGTCTGAAATCATTTCAAAATTAAAAAATCAGAGCATTTTAAAGCATGCTGAAAGTGCTTCATTCTACCAAGTGTTCTGGAATCAGGGGGGAGATTGAATCCATATATGAGGATTTAGCTTTGTGCTAGGGAAAATAGTGGTTTTGAGACTTCAGTTGCATTTCTAGTTCCAGTCAGCAATTCTAGGAAGGGCGTGTAAGGAAGAAGAGTGAAAGAAGCTTATGCAACCCAAAGTAAGGAAAAAAATATATATGTTATATATATATAATTCTGGTCTAGAGTGGATCCTCTCATATTTTCTTTTTTTTTTTTTTAAAGATTTTATTTATTTTTTAGAGAGTGAGCGAGAGAGAAACAGCATGAGAGGGGAGAGGGTCAGAGGGAGAAGCAGGCTCCCCGCTGAGCCGGGAGCCCGACGTGGGACTCGATCCCAGGACCCTGGGATCATGACCTGAGACGAAGGCAGACGCTTAACCATCTGAGCCACCCAGGCGCCCTCCTCTCATATTTTCTAATTGAGATAAAATTCACATAACCAATTTAGAACGTATAATTCAACGGTGTGTGCAAATGGTGCACATTTGCAATGTTGCATGCCCACCACACATGTCAAGTTCCAAAACATTTTCACCTCCTAACACCCCTCACCAAACAAAACAAAACAAAACAGAACAAAAACAAAAACAATCCCCCCCCCGACACACACAAAAACCATTCCCTGTTAAACGGTAACTTCTCAGTCCCTGACTAACACCAATCTGTTTTCTGTCTCTATGCATTAACCTATTCTGGATATTTCACATAAATGGACTCTATGGCCTTTTTATCCAGCTTCTTTCACTCTTAGTATAATGTTTGTGAAGTTCATCCATGTTGTACGTGTATCAGTACTCTGTTCCTTTCTATGGCTGGGTAATACTCTATTGCTTGTAGATACCACATTTGGTTTATTTATTTATCCATTGGTGGGTATCTGGATTGTTTACACCTTTGGTTATTGTGAATTGTGCTGCTATGAACATTTGTGTACAAGTATGTGTTTGAGAACAAATTTTCAACTCTTTGGTATATATACCTAGGAAGGGAGTTGCTGGGTCTATGGAAATTCTTTGTGTAACTTTTTGAGGAACTGCCAAACTGTTTTCCCACTGATTTTTCACATTAGGAGAAGGGACATGAACTCATGATGCAGAGATAATCTCTGAATTTAAGCAAGTATTTTGTATATCCAGTAAATGTTTAAGGGCATGTCTCATACAAACACTGTGAGCAGGACCTGGACGTTTCACTTCAACTTGTACTAAACCCTCAAGGACTCCTTATTTTGGTATCAGGCAATTTGGGGCAAAATGAGAAATTTCATAAGAGAGGTAGAGATAAGGGAACATGGAATTACATTGCTGTTTTTAAAGGACACAGTAGAGAAAAATAAAGAAAAATGAGTACTCAATCCAGAGTAGAGTATGAGGGGGTGCTTGGGTGGCTCAGTTGGTTAAGCATCTGCCTTCGGCTCAGGTCATGATCTCAGGGTTCTGGCTCAGGTCATGATCTCAGGGTCCTGGGATCTAGCCCTGTGTCTGGCTCCCTGCTCAGTGGGGAGTCTGCTTCTCCCTCTCCCTCTGCCCCTCCCCCTTGGCTCACGCTCTCTCTCTCCCTTCCTCTCTCTCAAATAAATAAATAAAATCTTAAATAAAAAAGGAGTAGAGTATGAGGGTTCTATATATGATCTACAGTGTTTTCCAAATTTGCAAACATGCTTGCTTTCTGAGTCATTTTAAGAGCCCCATAGGGAAATCAATAGAGGCATCTTTTTACACTTGATCTTAGCCAAAAGGCCGAGAAGCAATAGAGGCATCTTTTTAAAAAAGATTTAATTATACTTTTTATAGAAGTACAGTTAAATGTACAGTGTTATATTGATTTCATATACATAAAATAATGATTCAAAAATTCTATATATTACTCAGTGTTCATCACAATAAGTGTACTCCTAATCCTCTTTACCTATTTCACCCATCTCCCCACCTACCTCCCTTCTGGAAACCACCGATTTGTTCTCTGTATTTAAGAGTCTTTTTTTGTTTGTCTCTGTTTGTTCTGTTTTTTAAATTCCACATAGGAGTAAAATCATATGGTATTTATCTTTCTTTGTCTGATTTATTTCATTTAGCATTTTACCCTCTAGGTTCATTCATGTTGTTGCAAATGTCAAGATCCCATTCTTTTTATGGCTGAGTAATAATCCATTGTGTGTGTGTGTGTGTGTGTATAACATATTTATTCACTCATTTCTTGATGGACACTTGGGTTGCTCCCTTGTCTATTGTAAATAATGCTGCAAACAACAACAAAAAAACAACATAGAGATACATATATCTTTTTGAATTAGTATTTTTGTTTTCTTTGGATAAATACTCAGTAGTAGAACTACTGGATCATATGGTAATTCTGTTTTTATTATTTATTTTTCCAAAGAAGATACACAGATGGCCGACAGACACATGAAAAGATGTTCAACATCACTCATCATCAGGGAAATGCAAATCAAAACCACAATGAGATATCCCTTCACACCTGTCAGAATGGCTGGAATCAAAAAGAGAAGAAGTAACAAGTGTTGGAGAGGGTGTGGAGAAAAAAGAACCCTAGCACTGTTGGTGGGAATGCAAACTGGTGCAGCCACTGTGGAAAACAGTACAGAGGTTCCTTAATAAACACATCTTAATCACACTTCACATGTTTCTCAGTTTGGTCTATTTTCTGTTGCTTTAGAGTTGGCCCCGCGTTGTATTTGGTTGTTCTCTTAAAGTTGCCCCCTGTCCCCAGTCTATCTCACCTTCTCCTTCTGACCTCTAAAAGAACAAAAGATAAATATTTTCTCCCTGAGGAGATACAGAAGTATGTCCTACATGCTTGAGCAACAGCCTTCTTAATCTTCATTTTAGTCTTTTGCTGATTGCACTGAACTCCCCCACTTCTAACCATAGGGCGGTCCTAGGATTCATCCCTGAGCCTCATCTCTATCTACTTGCACTCCCTAAAAGTCATTAAGTTTCATGGCTTTAAGTGCATCCCATACACAGACAACTTACAAGTTTTTATCTCCAGCCAGGACTTCTCTAAACTTCAGAGTTCTCTGCCTGCACACAAGACTCCTCTACTCAGGGGTCCAACTGACACTTAAAACTTAACGTGTGTAACACTGTGATTTTCTTTCCCAGCCCTGCTTCTGCTTCTGTCTTCCCTGTCTCAGTTGGTGGACACTCACCTGTTAGAGTCTAAGCCAAGTATTATGTCTTCTTCTCACTCCCCACATTTAATCTGCTAGTAAATCCTATTGGCTCTATCTTCCAAATATATTCAGATTCTAGCACTTCTCACTATCTCACTATCTTTGTCCAGGTCACCGTCATTTCTTACCCAGATTAGTGCAATATCTTTTTTTTTTTATTTTTTATTTTATTTATTTATTTATTTATTTATTTATTTATTTAATTTTTTTATTTTTTTGCAATATCTTTCTAACAGGTCACCCTACTTGGTTATTTTTTCAGATTTCTGATCACCTCTGATCTCATCAGTGAAGTCTTCCCAAACAGTTCTATTTAAAATAGCACCCCAGCAATCCCTAATCCCATTTCCCACTTGTTCTATAAACTTCACACCATTAGACAAATATAACAGCATACTTTGTATATTTCATCGCTCCCTACTTAGAGTGAGAGCTTCAAAAGAGTAGAGATTTTTGCCTGTTTTTTCTTTCTTTCCTTTTTTTTTACTTTTATATCTAGAGCTGCCCAGCACATGATAAAGGCTTAAAGTATTTTTAGATGTGTGAATGAATGGCAATATGTCTAGAATACTTGCAAAGTCGTCTTTGTGATAAATAATATTCGCCTGAAATTAAATTAGTATGGTTAAGAAACCAGTCACGTTTTGTGTATTTAAAAATATTTTAGAGCCAGAAGACCCTCAAAAAACAGGAGACCTTTGTATATGAAACATTTTCAGAGCCAAAAGATAACTCCCTAAGAGGCTTAATTAAAGCGTGCCGACTCAAGTTGATCTGTGGCCTTCAGCAGTACAATTATAAACACACTTCTAAACCTCTAGTGAAATATCCCTGGACTTGGTGCCTGTAGTTTGGCAACGTCATTGTGTCTTTGTGACACACCAGTGATGTGACAACTGGGCAAGTTGCTTAGTCCACTTTGAGCTTAACCTGTAAATTGGTGATGGTAGTAATAAGGAGCTCATGAGGTATTGGTGAGTGTCAGCTGAGATTTCAGACATGTGTTGTAAAATCTTAAAACATGCTACAAGTATAAGAAGCCTGACTGTTCTCAGAGTAAGAAAAGAGATATAAAAATTATTAAGTTCAATTCCATAATTCACTTACCACAGAAGTTTTCTTTACTATCAGATTTATTCAAAACTTGATTGAAGGAATTGTTCTTGCCTGTTTGAGAGAATCCTTTAGGCAGCCTGAAAATAACGTGAGGATATTCAGATTCCAAACTTTATTCCGCGTTCTCTAACTGGGTGTGGCTTTTCAGCTACTAGTGAGATGAAGGCTGCTCTCCTCCTCTTCTGGCCAGACTTACTCTTCCACTGGTTTTTAAAAATCAGTCTGGCAAATGCCCAACAGGTGGCTAAAGCAAAGCACATATAGGATGGAATGAAGTTTTCAGGATATTGATATTGATCTAGGCTTCAGATCTGCTTGGATACTTAAGTGTGAAGGTCCACACAACCCAGGGGGGCTGTATTTCCTTCTCTGTCATCATTGTCACCATCCTCTGCCCATCACTGATTATCATCTTAGTGCCAAGAATTCTAGTCAGTAGTTGATGTATGCTATTCCTTTTATACTTTACTGAAGCTCTGTGAGATAAGTATTATTACCCTCATTTTATACAGGAGGAGATTGGAACTCAGGGGGGTAACGTTATTTTTCTTTTTTTTTTTTTTATTTTCTAATTTTCTTTAATATACTCTGATGACATTCAAATAATTGTACAACAAAATAAAAAACTGTATCAACCCCAGTTTTTTGGTTTTGATGTTAAATCTTTCAACTGAGTCATGACACTACATGAATTCTGAATTCTCTATTTCTTTGTGAATCTTTTCCATTTCCTTTTCATATCTTTTTTCCATTCTAGGAAG
>NC_138383.1:8378413-8417883 GCF_054177405.1 Leptonychotes weddellii
GACTCCTTGATTTCTCTTTCTTCTGTCTTGTTGTTGGTGTATAGGAATGCCACTGACTTCTGTGCATTGATTTTATATCCTGCCACTTTACTGAATTCCTGTATGAGTTCTAGCAGTTTTGGGGTGGAGTCTTTTGGGTTTTCCACAAACGTTATTTTTCAATAAGGAGATGGCTGAACCAGACTATAGATTCAAATCTGACTTCAAAGCTCATGGTTTTTGTTATCACACAAGTCTCTTATATTTATTTATTTTTTTTACAAGTTTCTCTCTGTTTTTTAAGATTTTATTTATTTATTTGTTAGAGAGGGAGAGAGACAGAGAGAGAGAGAGCACACAAGCAAGGGAAGCAGCAGGCCTCCTGCTGAGCAGGGAGCCCGATGCGGGGCTTGATCCCAGGACCCCAGGATCATGACCTGAGCCAAAGGCAGACGCTTAACCGATTGAGCCACCCAGGCTAACCTACAAGTTTCTTCTAATAACCAAACACCTTCATTTTGTAAGCCCACGTTGGTACTAGCGTTCCTCTAAAGGCGGAGAGTCTCAAAACGGCAGACGGGGTGGGGGGGTAGAAAAAGAACAAGAGTAACACAATACAAAGATTAAGACTTGGGAGAAGAGGTATTTCTTACATTCTTATCACAAAATTTTCTTTGGACCTAGGCCTACTCTTGCCTGGGCTTGCCTGATTTTGTTAAGGCTTTGGCAGGTGAGTGTGATCATTGCCCTGGCCTCCTATGGGTTAGAGTTTAGTTGGAGTATTACTTATAAGTTCTTGTTACTGTTGACTCATAAAGTGTCTACCAAATGTGTTGTCTAAAAATAAAAAGTATTCTCAGATCCCTAAATACTCAATAAATAGATTTGATGGATATATCCTTCTTTGTGTTTCTTTCAGACTCTTGGTAAAACCCTACTGGGCTATTTGCTCCTTTTACACATGCTGTTCAGCACCAAATTAAAAGAATGTGAAGCCTATATATATATCATGGCCTAGCTTCTAGCTCGCCTCTGGCCTTGCTGGTTCTTATTAATGATTCATTTCTTTTGACAGGAGCGGCAACATTTCAGGACTTCTTGGGTGGAAGAAAGTTGGCAGAGAGAAAGTCCACAGTGAGTAGTTAAACATTATATGAATTAATAACCCCCATCAATAGTTTAATGGATGAAATGCATTGATTGCTTTGAGAATTATGCTGAGGTCTACAGTAATAAGCAGAAATGTCTGATTTGACATCTTTTTTTTTTTTATATGTCTGCAACGTAATCTACTACCAATTACACAACAACCCCACCGAAGGAGTGCTGAGTGGTCCCACTACAGTAGTAATATGTTATAAAAGCTCAGGTTTCAGGACAATTAGCTTCTGGCTGCAGTTTATTACCCCATTTGAGATTTAAAACATTTTTTTTCCATTGCATTCCAACAATGCTTATGTGTCTGGGGCTAACACTTTAAAACAATAATGGAATGGCAAATATCTGTCTGGCTGGAGTTTGTTCAAGAAGAAGGGTGTGTATTAGCATTAAAAAAAATCAAGGCAGTGTGGACAAAACAAAAGCAACTTCCTTAATTTTTCAAAGTGACCAGGATTATGTTTACCAAGAAAAAAAAAGCCTTTCATTAGTAGAAGATTCAAAAAATATTTTGGAGAATATGATCATTACTGCTTATTTCAAGACAATTTCCACATGATGAAAAAGTAGTCCATTGATAATTCATATTCATCTATATGTTTGGTGATCATCACCAGATTTCTGGTGTAAGATATAGGAATCTCTCTTTGAATTGGCTGGTATTACAAAAAACTGGCAATCGGGAATTTTTCAGATGATGATGATGACGACGACAGTGGACTTTATCGAGGGTCTCTTCTGTGTGCTAAAACTTTATCGGGATGATCTTATTTAATTATCCTAAGTATCTCTTGAGTTAGGTACTGTTATTTTCCCCATTTTACAGATAAGGAAATTGAGGCTTACAGTCATGTAATTGAACGGTTTTAGGGCTAACAGTAATAAGTTTGTAGACTGGTGCTTTTGAAAACTAATCTAGGGCTTGAAACATTATGTATGCCATACTACCTGATGATGGTGGTGGTGGTGATGATGAAGATGACAAAGGCAAAAATAAGAGACCTGGGGAACCTTCTTGTCAATCTCTTGTACATTTTTTTATATAATCTTTCTCCCAGGAATCTGAGCCATTTTCTTTCCTGTTTTCCTTCTCCTAATGTCCATTTTGAATTATTTTATCCTAATCTATTGTTTTTCCCTCCTATCTCTCATGCTATGTGATCTGTTACTTCCTGTGGTTATTAAGGAATTGAGTCGGATGGGATGAAATGGGGATGTGACCCCTATCTCAGTAATTGCCTATGAAGACGGCTCAGTTACAGGCCCCCACTTTTAATGACGATGAGGGTGTCACTGATACTGGATTCCAAGAGCTTATTTTTACCTATAGTCAATCTACAGTATTCGTTCTTTGATACCTTTTTCACCTCAGGATTTTAAACTTCTAATGTTGGATGTAACCGAGTCTAGAGAGCAACCCACATGAGTGTGATGTTTCTGCATCTAAAGCTGTGTGCTAAAACATAAATTTTGATATCAGGCATGTATTGATATACACCTTTTTTTTAATCCCTTGGGATAAAGAATGCTGTCTATGAATTAAAATATTAGTATTTAGAGGTGCCTGGGTGGCTCAGTCAGTTAAGAGCACGACTTCAGTTCAGGTCATGATCTCAGTGTCTCTTGAGCTCCGCATCATGCTCTCTCTTAAATAAATAAAATCTTTAAAAGATATATTAATATTTAGAAAATTACAAAGAGAACCTATGCAAAAATGAATCGGGCGCTGTAAATAAAATAAGTGAATTAGCAAGTAAGCAATACTATTGTGTTGACCTAGAGGATATAGTGCATTATTAACTGTCTCCTGATAGCAGCTCAGGTCAGGGTATTTCCCACCACTGTGTGTTGCATGTAATGCGTTAGGCCCAGGAAGGATGCATCTCCTTCAGACAGATGGCTCTTTTTGTTCTTATTCTCCCGAGGCTCTTCATAGCTCCTGGCATGTTGGCTTCCCACCCTGGAGTGGCTGGCAAAGGAGCTAATTGTTTCTCTCCATTCTCTCTGCTGAGGTTGGCTTTGGTTCTGTTCTTGGAGCCTTTTTTTATATGGGTCCATTACCTCCGTGATGTCAGATGAGCTGACATTGGTGTCTTCTGCCTAGGATGCCATTCCCCAGCTCATCTATTTGGAAAATGCCTACTTACTCTTCAGAGGCTGCTTCAACTTCATCTGTTCCTTGTGGCTTCCTCGCCTCTTTTCTTTTGCGTTTTTCCCCAGGTAGGATTGCTTTCTCATTTGTGTTGCCCTAACACTAAATGTATCACATTGCACTATAAATGCTTGTTTTGTCTTTCTCTATGAGACTGTACTTAGGGGAGACTCTGGCTTATTGGTCCCTTTTTTGTATTTGCAGCACACAGCAGAATGTAAGGTATGTGTGAGGTTTAGGATAAGTGTTTCTTGTCCTGCACTGAGGTTCTATGTCTCTGACTGTGCTCCTCCATCCAAAGTTATTAAATATTATAATATTTATAACTTACATACAACACAGTAGATACTGATCCAGGAGCCATAGTGTTGCATTATCTGTCATTGTTTTTTAACTACTTGGTTATCAGTTTTATCATCTGTAAACTCAGAGGAATTGATCAAATTCATTTGCTTTTCATTCATTCATAAGTTTATTCATTAATTCATTCAAGATAAATTGATCAAGTATCTGCTTTACCCTAGACATTGGACTAGGTAACTTCTTAAGCATAAAATGCCACATTTTTTTTAGTTTAAAATACTACATATTTCAGTTAGAACACAAAAAAGTTTGGATCTGTATAGACACTAGAGTTAATTTGACAACACTGCTTTTATAAGCTGTGCTACTAAGAATACAATTAGACACAGTTTTGAATATAATTCATACCAAGAGAATCACATTTTCTTTCTGAATCTCGTTAATGCTTCCAGCCATACCATTTGTATCAACTAATCTTAAAATATCAGTTCCCCCAGTGATCACAGAGTAGGATTTCTGGGTTACATCACAGTGTTTGTTTTACCTTCTTAAATCAGCCAGAATATTGACTTAATGTATATTTTATAAATTTAAGCAGGTGTGGAAAGTCTTTGGGCTGAAGAAAATCTATGCATTTGTTCAACAGATATTTACTGAGTGCCTAATATGTGCCTAGTGTTAAAATATATGCCCAGGATACGAAGGTCAACAAAATGGGCCTCTGTGTTTGAGAGGTTTATAGATCTGGGGGGGAGAAACACAGATGTAAACATATTATGATGGAAGAATATTCAGGTTTTAGCCGAGAGGAAGAAATGTGCTCAGGTTTGGCTGAGGGTAGGGTGGGGACAACAGACTTGCCAGAAAAAGGTCTTCATAGACTTTCTTGGGTTCTAGTCTTGGTTCTTCTTATCAATAGATGGTACTTGAGGTGAGTGTCAAGACATATGTATGCCCCCAGGCTGACAGTGCTGGGAGGAGGGAGAACATTCGAAGAACAGGAAGTAGGATGAGCAGTAGTAACAGATGAATGTGAAATAGTACATCATATTTAGGCAAGTAGGTAATATGTCATCATGATTAGAGAGAAAGAGACAAGCTGGGTTGCAGGGATGCCTAAGGCTGTAGAGTAAACATGGGTAGGACTTTGTAGTCTCTTGGTTAAGATGGAAGAATACCAACTTTATCCTGTACGTAAAGGGAAATCCAAGAGGGACTTATGCAGTAGAGGAAGGGGGTCATTTTTAAAAAAACTACTGGAAATGTAAATGTGATTAAAAAAACATTTGCTGAATTTTAAAATACGAATTTGGAGGCTTAGACATACTTGCTTTCTTCTATAAGCATTTTTGCTAAATTATTATTTTTTTTCAACGAATGGGAATTATTTATAATGCTCAAATGAGGTCACACTATGGAGATGAAATTGGGAATGGGAACTTTCATTCTATCAAAGTCTCCTGTACATACCTAGGATTAGGCCTTTATTAAATTATTAAATTCTACTTTTTACCTCTGGAGAAATAGAGATCCAGTATTCGAAGATCACCTTTTTAATGGAAGTTAAAATAAAGGCTTGGGTTTTGCTCCTCAGACTTCAGTTTATGGATCTGAGGAGGAAAAAGAAAATGGAGAAACAAACCGCATAGATTTAGACATTTTTAGAGAGGAAAATAAATATTGTTAGCTATATTCGCTACAAGTGAAAATATATCAATTGCTGATTTTTTAAATGCCAAAACCATGGCATTTGATCTAGTACAAATTAGTTTCTTTGCCTAGCAATTATTCAAGGGTTATTGATAAATCAGTAATAAATAGAAAACACCAAAACTAAGGCCTTCTGAACTAACAATGTCTACTCTGTTGGCCATTTATTGAGAGATTGTATATCATAAAAATACTTGGAAAAATTCTTTCTTCAGGAGAAAAAACAAAAATAAAATGCCATCATTTTGCCTTTCATTGGAACAATGTAGTGACTTCCTAATGGGTTTGTGACCTCAAATCTTTCCCTATCCTAATCTATCCATGCTGTGTTAGTTACAGAGCTCATTAATATGAAATCATACAAAGCTCATTTTTAATTTTGGTTCTGCAGGTTTCACTCTGTGATTCTCTGTTTTGCTAACTGTAAGACTGAAATAACAACACCTATTTCAAAAGAATGGGAGGCACTGTAAGGATTAAATGGAAATTCTTAGGTATAGGGACTTGTGCTTTGTAGGTCTGGGACACATATTTATTGAGTAAAACAATGGCACACTTTGGGTAATGCTGAACTTTTCAACTAAGTTTATTTTTTATAGTTCTAAGCTAATTGCACTCAATTAGATAGATCCAGGTATAAAAACGATTTCATTTCTAATATCTGGATTGTGAAAATCCTCCAATTGTTGTATATGGAACACTATGAATGGAAATATTTTCAGGACATCCTGAAGCTCTACTGCTTAATATTTACACATGATTGCTTGTGGACAATTTGACTGTTTCCAAAGAGGAAGGCCAAGACCTATTCAGAAGTAGAAGAAAGCACTCCAAAGAAGAGATCACCTCAGTGGCTGTGAAGGTAAACTGACCTTGTTTTTGATGGATTGCAATGAATATCTGCCTTTTACAAAACAGTATGCAATTGTTATTAAGAAGCCAAATGGGGCGCCTGGGTGGCTCAGTTGGTTAAGCAGCTGCCTTCAGCTCAGGTCATGATCCTGGAGTCCCTGGATCGAGTCCCGCATTGGGCTCCCTGCTCGGCAGGGAGTCTGCTTCTTCCTCTGACCCTCCCTCTTCTCATGTGCTCTCTCTCTCATTCTCTCTCTCTCTCAAATAAATAAATAAAATCTTTAAAAAAAAAAAAAAAGAAGCTAAATGGGTAAAGAAAAATGGATTGTATAGCATTGGGAACTGGGGAAATCAATGAAAACAAAATCTTGAAAGTTGATTACTGGTAGTTCTAGTATTTTACTGCTGGGCCCAACTAGATTCAATAATGAACCTGGTGACTCTTGAACTAGTGAAAAGACAGAGTACCTGAGCAGCCACCCTCCAGTATGTCAGAGAGCAGCAGGGACTGGGGCTGTTTGGATTTCCCAGTGCCTTCTTCTAAGTTAGTTGTTTTTATTATTAACAGAGAGAAGCAGCAGAAACACATCACTTTAAAGTAGTGTTTCTCAAACTCATTGCCTAGACCCCTTTACACTCTTAAAAACCAATGAGACCAAAGAGCTTTTTGTTTATTTGGGTAATATCTATTAATATTTACCATTATTAGAAATTAAAAATGAGAAATCTCAAAAAATTATTAGTGTATTTGCAATAGCAATGAGAAATAGTTACATGTCAGACTAAGTAACATATTTTAATGAAAAATGACTATATCTTCCTCCCCCAAATAAAAAGATGACATTGTTTTACATTTTTGGAAATCTCTTTAATGTCTGGCTTAAAAGAAGACAGCTGAATTCTCATATATGCTTCTGAATCATTCTGTTTCAAAAATATATTTTTTAAAGATTTTATTTATTTATTTATTTATTTGAGCAAGAGAGGGCGGGAATGGGGGCAGGAGCAGAGGGAGAGGGGCAAGCAGACTCCATGCTGAGGGCAGAGCCCAATGTGGGGCTCCATCTCATGACCCTGAAATCATGACCTGAGCAGAAACCAAGAGTTGGACGCTCAACTAACTGAGCCACCCAGGTGCCTCCATTCTGTTTCTATGTTTTGTTTTGGGAGAATTATAGGAAGAAAATCTGGCCGCATAAATATGTGTACTTGGAAAGAGAAGAATAATTTAATAACCTTGTCAGATAATTATGGATATTTTTTCTTTGTTACTATACCAAAACTCTAGAAAAGGTACTGTCTTAAAGTTCAGTTGCAATGTAAATTATGAGATACTATCAGTGAATGTTTTTGTGCTCTAATAGATATATATAAACAACATTGAGTGGATCTTCTAGCCCTACAGGAGTTTTTGATATTGTGCATTGGTTATATGGAGAATATTAATTCTCTAAGTTATTGGCTAACTAATTTATGTAGATCCTCTAAACATTGACACACTTCATTATATTGAACACTCACATCTGTTACTGCCATCACAAATCACATCAGAAAAGTTTTGAAATATTGGGACACTGTCATGCTCATGGTGATGGAAACAATTTTTCCAAAATGCTAATTTTTGCTGGAAAGCTTACATTTTATCATTAATGACAAACACTACCTGCTGTTTTTCTTGAAATGACAGCTTTATTTCATTGATTGATTGATTATAAGAAAAATTTTCAGAAACTTAACATGAGATCTACACTCTTACCAGATTTTTAAAAGTACAATATGATATTGATATCTATACACACAGTGTTGTACAGCAGATCTCTGTAACTTACTCATCTTGCATAACTGAAATTTTATAATGTTGATTAGCAACTCCTTATTTCCCCCCTTTCTAGCCCCTGGAAACCACCATTCTCTTCTTTGCTTCTTTGATTTTGGCTATTTTAGATAGTGGAATCATGCAATATTTGTCCTTCTGTGACTACTTTATTACACTTAGTATAATGTGCTTAAGGTTCATCCATGTTGTCACATATTGCAGGATTTCCCCTTTTTTTTAATGTTGAGTAATATTCTATTGTATGTATATACCACATTTTCTTTATTCGGTCATCCAACAAACAATTAGGTTTTTTTCACATCTTGGCTATTGTGAATAGCACTGCAATGAACATGGGATTGCTAATACCTCTTTGAGATCCCAATTTTAATTCTTTTGTATAAATATCCAGAAATAGGATTGCTGGATCATATATCGGTTCTATCTTTAATTTTTTGAGAAACCTCTATATTGTTTTTCATAGTGGTTGCACCATTTTGCATTCCCAACAAAAGTATACCAGAATTCCAGTTTCTCCACATCCTCACCAACATTTGCTATCTTTTGGTTTTTGTTTGTTTATTACTTTGATAATAGCCATCCCCCTATAGATGTGGAATAAAATTAGTCCATTATCTTACACCATACATGAAAATAATTTCAAATTGGATTGAGGACTTAAAACTCTAAAACTCCTAGAGGGAAACCTAGGGGAAGATTTTCATGACATTGGTCTTATTTCATAGATATGACAACCAAAAGGACAGGCAACAAAAGCAAAATAGACAAGTGGGACTACATCAGACTAAAAAGCTTCTACAGGGGTGCCTGGGTAGCTCAGTCATAGGCATCTGCCTTCAGCTCAGGTCATGATCCCAGGGTCCTGGGATCGAGCCCCATCTTGGGCTCCTTGCTCCGTGGGAAGCCTACTTCTCCTTCTCCCACTCCCCCTGCTTGTGTTCCCTCTCTCACTGTGTCTCTCTCTTCAACTAAATAAATAAAATCTTAAAAAAAAAAAGCTTATACATAGCAAAGGAAATAATCAATGGAGTGAAAAGGCAACCTACAGAATGGAAAAAACCACATATTTAATAAGTGGTTAGTTTCCAAAATATGTAAGGAACTCTTACAACTCAATAACAAAAAAAACAAAACACAAAGAAAAACCATAAACCAAAAAACAAACCAAACCCCCCCTCCCAAAAAACAGCAACAACAACAATAAAATTAATAACCCAATTTAAAAATGAGCTAGGGAAGGGCGCCTGGGTGGCTCAGTCAGTTGGGCGTCTGACTTGGTTTCAGCTCAGGTCATGAGCCCAGGGTCTTGGGCTCGAGCCTTGCATCGGGTTCCATGCTCAGCAGGGAGTCTGCTTGGGATACTTTCTCTCTCTCTCCCTCTGCCCCTTCCCCCCCCACTCTCTCTCTCTCTCCCCCAAATAAATAAATGAATCTTTTAAAAAAAATGAGCTAGGGACTTTGACACCTCTCAAAAAAGATATGCACATGGCCAACAGGTATATGAAAAAATGCACAATGTCATGAATCATCAGGGAAATACAAATCAAAACCATGATATATTGTTTCATTCATTTCTGAAAAATTATCTACCAAATACGCAAATCTGAATAATTATATTTTTAGACTTTCAAGTAAAAATAGTGTTTATAAAAAATAATGACTAGTTCAGCTTATAACTCAGAATTATACAAGGGTATTTTTTTTTCTGTAGACGGTAGAAGTGCTTTAGGCCTACCTCCCATTTCATCACACAAATGACTAAAAATACATGTATGAAAAATTCTAGATTTAATAAAATGTATAACTTTATTACTTCATCATGATTTCTTAAATGAAACTGGCTCTTTTATATATATATATGTATGTGTATGAAACTGGCTCTTTTATGTATATATGTGTGTGTGTGTGTGTGTGTATTTTACGAATATATATATATTCATATATATATTTTATGAACCCAAGGCAATGAAAAATGCAATAACAAATACGGTTTGATGGCATTGTCTTGATTAATAGTAAGGTGCCAGCCTTGCTTTAGCACTATCAAAACAAATGTCAGCATAGGGGAAAAGGCTAATCATGTCTTTATATTATCATAAAAAACAGTTTTGCTTTCTCAGACAACTTGAAATGGTCTTAGGGACTCCTAGGACATTGTGTATCTCAGTTTGAGAGCTGCTGTTCTAATTCGCAAAGCCATTTCACAAAATTGTATTATTTCTTCTTTACATCTGGTCGTTTTATAGACGAGGTTGGAATACTGGCAGAGTTAAGGGATATTTTAGCACATAGTACATTTTAGGAACTTAAAAATTTTTGTAACAGGAATGGGTAAACTAGAAAGGTCTCCTGACATCTGATTCTGTGTTCCTTTTACTTAAGATTTAACCTTTAGATTAGAGTGGTTACATGGAATAGAGAGCACCCAATGGAAGGTAGAGATGAAGGAGGAATACCTAAATCTCTAATCTTCACACTGTACCAGAACTCTAAATCAGTCTGTATGTCATTGATTGATAATAGTTACCTTAATTAGTTACACTACAAAACTTCCTGGGGTGATTTTAATTCATTGGCTTCAATCTATGTAGACCATGCTCTCTGAGATACCAATTTCTTTACTACTACAGCCTAGCCTCCCACTTAACTCCCTGTGTGAACACAGGCAACTGTCCTGAGAGAAGAGCTCTTTAAGTGAAGAAGTGTAACTCCTCAAAGAAAGCAGGGGACAAGCATAAGGCAGCAGGCCAAGGGGCAGGCTCAAATCAAACTGGCTTAGGAGAAAGACTCTAAGTATCACAGAGATGTTTTCCCTCTTCCCAGGAGGTAGCTGTTCACATGAACACAAAACAATGCTTGCCAATGGTTGCCTTCAGAGGGAAGTCCAAGGACTACAAAATAAATTAACTTCCACTGCTAGTTCAGACAAATCAGAACCGTAGAAAATTCAGACTGGTAGAGTGAATTAGCATATACTTGTTCTATGAACACATGGAAAACTTAAGTTTCCAGGGAGGTGCTTTTGGCACCTTTATGAAAGCCACATTAACTCAGGGAAAAGCTGATAGTGACTAACAATTCCTACAAAAGGCTATTTTTAGAAGTAAACCTGGTGAAATCATAATGGTCAGTCAAGAGGAGGACTGGCCCAGTGACCTAATTACCACTCAGTGGGGAAACTAAAACCAGCCCTGGAAAATTGCGTCAATATTATGGCCTTTAATGGGCACCATTTTTAAAAATACCCATGGCTATCCTAAAAATTTTCCCTTTCTTTATGAGTAACCACATACTGAGAGCCAGTTTTATTTTGAAAAAAAAAAGTTCTTCAAATTTCATGACACTCCCACCAAAAGCTCTGGTCCTAAAAGGTTAATTAGGTAATTAATAGAATGAGCAATTGTGCTCCTCTTTTTGGTACATCACCTGGGCTCAGATGCCTATGAACATCTCATTAATTAATTTAGTGCTAAGTAGGTGAATACCTTCATATTTTAAGATCAGAGCTTTCTTAGAAATGCATTTTTGTACACAGCTGCATCTAAATGCACTAGTAATTGCCTCTGCTCTTGATAGATGCCTTTATTCTATTTTTATTTTTTTGATAGATGCCTTTAAATTTTTCTTTGCTGCAACAAACATGCTACTGAAAAAGAGTGAGAAATTACCAAATGGACTTGCCTCAGTTTTAGTGTGCATCTGTGGCCATAGTTCCAGAGCCTCAGAGGGAAAGTCATCTAATTAAAGGAGATGTAAATCTGGAAAGCACATGAATTGGCAATGAAAACTAATTAATCCATTTACTCATTCAATCAACAGTTACATAGTAAATGCCTACTACCTCGTACATATTGCAAAGGATACACAATGAATAAAACTAGAGAAGGCTTCAGCTCTCCAAGAGTTCAGGGACTGGAGTCTTCCAAAAAAATTCTTGTTAACTAGATTTGACTAATTCAGTATATTCCAGGTATGAAGTATTTGGTTAAAAAATACAGATAACAGAGAAAATGTTTTAAGAAAGTTTTAATTTCCAGAATAATAGCCTAAAAAGTTCAGTCATTTAGCCAACAGCTGAGTTGTTGGTTGTAAATAAATCATTCAGCTGAAATTTTAACTTGGAATCTTCAAACAAGTTTTCCTGGCTTCTCTTCATCTTGTGCCCAAAGCCCCTCACTGATGTACAGCTTTCATCAAGACCTGAGCCTTCATGTTGAGAAAGTACAGTGTTTTTGCCTCCCTCTCTCCCATGGCTGATTAGAACACATTGGAGCTTCTCAGACATCCTTACACTCCCTTCCACCTGTTTGTTTTAAACTGGGTCCTACAGCTGTTCCCATGTGCTTCCCCTCTCAATTCTCCACCATCATTCTGATATGCTTCTCTTTCACTGACTATCTTACTCTCCCACCAGCCCCAGAATCCCTTTTGTTCGAAGATACATTTGTCTGGGCCTAAAGGCAACGTGTGCAGTTTCAGAGCATATAGTTTGAAGTATAAAGATTCTTTCAGAGTTTTTATCAAAGTCCTTATTGTTGTGGTCTCTTTGCACAAGCCATCATGGCCTTCTAATTCCTCAGCTATCTGCCTGCAGTTGCAACAAACTTTTCTATGGGCCTTTTTGAATTCTAGAGGCCTAGCTAAATGTTCCGTTTATAGTCCTATCTTTTTATTCGTGGCACTTCTGGAAAGTTAGCAATAAAGCAGACAATTTCTATGAATTAAGTACCTCCAGATCCAGTTTTTTCATCTTTAATGTCTAAATTTCAGAAGTGTTTTAATTTTACCCCAGCTGTTTTATTCCCTTTCATCTCAGAAATAGGTCAAACTTGCCAGGTTTTGCCTAGCTATCCTTTGTGATGAAACTGAAGAGCAGTTACTTGTTAAATACTATTTTTCCCTCCTGATGTAGGTTACACAAATCCTCATGATGGTGCATCAGAGTTTATTGGGTCTTGGGCCCCAACTGCACACTTTTATATAGAAAATTGAAGCCCTGGATAATGTTCATGTTGCCTTTTGGTGAGGTTCACCAGGGACTGACACAGTCCTAAAGCTATCTCTACATTAATCAAGGCTAGAATTGTATGATCTGAAACACTTTCCTCCTAATATAATATTTGTTCCTTTTTACTCCAGATAAGAGTTTAGTGCAATAAAAAAAGCTGAGATCTTCACCCCTCTTCACACCTGCTATCACTAGATTTCAGCCTCAGCTTTCTGAAATATACTGTTTTTAATTCCTTTTAAGGGTCCAAACACATGCACCAGAAACAATTCTGAATGGCCAACGAAATTGAATTCTTACTCCCTAGATAACACACTCTTGTAGAGGTCAGCAATAAACATGCAATCAAATAATTATTAAGGTAATTTCGGATGATGATCATTTTTAGGAGAAAAATGAAACCAGGTAATGGAGTTGAGAGTGAGCAGTAGGGAATATGGATATGGGGAGGTGAAAGCTTCAGCTCGAAGGACAAGATGAGAAAGCTTCTCTGAAGGGCTGACGTTGGAGCTGAGCGAGCATCGATGATAAATGGGTGCCAGATGTGAAAAATTGGAGAGAGGAGCATTCCAGGGAGAAAGATGGCAAATGCAAAGTGTTGAAGCTAGAAGAAAAGTGGCAAGAAAAACAAAGTGGCTGAACAGCAGTGAAAGAAGTGGAAAGCTTTTGGGGAAGAGGTGGGAGAGGGCATGTACGTTTTCTAGACCATGGTAAAGACGTGGGATGTTTTAGCCATTACAATGAGCAACTATTGGTCCTTGAAACACACGTGAAATCCCGTGAAATTTCTCTCTATGCAGTCCTCAGTGTTTGGCTTATAAATTACCTTCTCTTGGTAACTGAATATCAGAAGTAGCTCCAGTTCCACAGTATATTTGCTGGTCCTGAGCCATGCTGTTTCTCTCTAGCTTTCAGTGTCTAGTTTGGGTTCCTGGCAGCTACTGGGCAAGTTTGGTAATGCCGGCCTACAGCCCATACGTTCCATTTTTAATTTTACATAAAGCAACATCGAATAACTGAAATTTTTAGCAAACTTAGAAAGTAGCTTATAACATAACAGGTCTTAGGAGCTTGCCTTTTTGATTCTCATTTTCATAAAGCACACAAAATAGTTTAGTGAAGATTTCTTATTTAAGAAAATTGAGGATAAACTTTTGTGCTATCCAGTTGCTGCAAAGCTGGTGGTATGTTCTCCCTGAGGAAAAGTCTGAGAAAGAGAGTTCCTTTTATCTTTTGGTAATGAAGAGATTATAGTCTTATCTTCGAATATCAGTGGTACATTGCTTTGGTGAAAAGCTCCTTTCTTGGCTGTAATGGATATTATACTTCCTGCCTAGGACTCTTCAGATGGGAAATCATGAGATTCCTAGCTAAGTTCACCTGCTTACCATAATCATCAAACATTTATTGAGCACTGGATTCTATGTAGAATACTGCTGGGCATTGGACAAGGAAGATGATCACATTCATCTACAATAGTGTGTAATTCCTAAAATGTAGTTGAAATGTCAAGAACACAAGGAGAGCATGAGTTACTTTTCCTTCAGCCTTCAACTCACTTAACTCTTGATGAGCAGATACGAATTAACAAAGCATCTTCTTTTTCTTCTACAATGCTCCGCTAAACTCCATATCCCTAAAAGTCATCTCTCAGAATCTATGAATAACTAAGATAGGATTTTTGTTTATCTGTTTAGTTCTGTTTGGATCTCATCTGAATTCTGCCTTTTAAAATTTGTTTGGATAAAAAGGCAGGAGCCCAGGGGTACCATGACATTTACTGTCAAAACCAGCTTTTTGAATTTGCAACTCACATTTCTTGCTAAATATGAAGAGACCTTCAATCCAACCTTTTAAAATGTGTTGAGCCTACTTTAAGGAGGTTGTCCCACTATGTATCTGTCCTCATCCAGTATTTCCTCTCTCAAATTTGATACTGATATCCTAAAGGGAAAAAAAAGTCAATGCCATCTATGCTTACCTCTATAACCTTGGAAGGATAGTTACCATAAACTTTCTTAGATGCAATTATAACCGCTAAATTTAAAGACTTTGAGAAAAACAACAAAAATCACTTCTATTTTATATTATGTTAAACCAATGGGTCTCAACTGCAAGTGAGTTTGCTCCCTAGGGGGTATTTTGCAACTAGAGACATTTTTGATTGTCACAGCTCGGGATGGGGGGGCACTACTTGCATCTAGTGGGTAGAGACTAGAGTGGTTGCTAAACTTTTACAATGTATATGACAGTCGTCTACAACAAAGAATTATCCAGGCAGAATGTTATTACTGCCTAGGTTGAGAATCATTCTTAGGAAACTCTCAACCAATTTGCCTTTTATTTATCTATAGTCACAAGTCTTCAGTGTAGAATATATACTTGTCATTTGCTAAAATAGTGAAATTTTGCTAAATGATTTGTTAGGTACTTGTTAAGATTTTAAATATAATATTTTTTGATACTTAAGTCATTCCATGGGTATTGCTGATTGCATTTCCAGTGATATAATTTTGTTATGCAGTAAAAATCATGGTGTTTATTCCAAGACTGCTAAAGATCCTTTGCCAAGTTAATGAAGAAGGCTAGTCTGAATATGTTTGGAAGGTTTAAAGATGTGTTCTAATTAGAACTAAGTTGTGTGTAAACACACACTCATACTCACACATATATATCCAAGTGCCATGTTTCCATCAATAATTTTGCATTAAATACCTTGTAAGGTATTTACAACCTATATGCTTGATGGAGGAACCAGATCAATTATTGAAATCTATAGGATGAATCCCAAAACTACATAATACTTAAGTTAAAATATTTTCCTAGTATTATTTTCCATTTGAAATCAAATAAACAAATAAAAAGGCTTTTATAGGGGTGCCTGGGTGGCTAAGTCGGTTAAATGTCTGCCTTCGGCTCAGGTCATGATCCCAGCGTCCTGGAATCGAGCCCCGCATCGGGCTCCCTGCTCCGCGGAAAGCCTGCTTCTCCATCTCCCACTCCCTCTGCTTGTGTTTCCTCTCTCGCTGTGTCTCTCTCCGTCAACTAAGTAAGTAAAATCTTTAAAAAAAAAAAAAAAAGCTTTTATAAATTCGGTTTATCCCAAGCTCATTTGTAATTGTCATCATGAGAGAAAGAGGAAGAGAAGAGTCATCAACTCGAAACATTTTCCCAGGCTTTGCTAATTGGATTATTTTCCATTGCTTGTTTTTAGTAAATAAATCAGTTTTGAACATAAACTATCAAGAAGGATTTAAATATCAAAATGTTTATTATATGAATGAGTTTGGGGGGTTGGCTTTTGAGAAGGGTTGGTTTACTTTAAATGGTATAGTTTCACTTTACATGTCTTCCAACCAAAGAGACCAAAAGAATTCTGACAGAGGTGCAAACTTCTTGAGAAATCACCAGAATCCCACAGATGATATTGATGATTTCTACCTTAGGAGAGTATGACTTGCATCCTGTGAACAAACTCTATAGCCAGGCCGATGGTTAGGCCACCAGAAATAGAGCATAATGATACAGATATGGTGGCATTCAAGACTTGAATAAGCCATTTCCCTCGAGGCAGCTTCCAACCCCCTATGTGGATTTATTTTCCCAGTGATTATCTCTTCTTCCCTCAATGCATTCTTTGTGCTTGCTGGACTGGTTTGAAGTGTGAAGGTGAATGCACTGGGTGTGTGTGTGGGAAGAAGTCCACACCACTACCTAGAGGCTGTTAATCATTCTCATTGTTATTTTAAATCTGAGAATATACTTTATCTCTGGGACCAGAACCTACACACAGGAATCAGGTAACCACCTTTTCAAGATTGGGCTACACAACATTATTATTTTATGTAATCAGTTAGACTTTTTCATGTCTTACGAGGATACAAGATCAGCTCTTTGAATTCTCCTGTGCAATTTCTATAGGTGACATAGATTTGTATAACAAGTCTTTAAATATTGGTTACTTGATTAAATTCACCCTTTGTTATAAGATGCACATTTATTGCCAGCAGAAAAGTGGTTTGATCTTTTGGCCTCAGTAACGCCAAAGGGAATAACAAGTAATCGTGGCATTAATGTTGTGATAGGGTTTTTTTCTCTATTTTCTATATCTTTCATCCAAAGATATGTGTGTGTGTGTGTGTGTGTGTGTGTGTGTGTTTGGTGAGATATCTGAAATCAGTCTTATACCAAAAGTTATTTCAACATAAACAACGGTAAATTATGTCACTGTTTTACCAACTATCTGTGAGGTAGAGAGCTGGACCTGATTGCCAACTCTCAGTGCTTGGTCATATATGCTTTGTACATATGATATGTGCACATTCCTTTCAGATCAAATTTACTTTTATTTTCAATCTGTTTCTGGGAGTAGAGATACCTTCTTATCTCTTAGGTCCAAATACCTTAACTACTGCTTTCTTTGATCCCATTCAATACTGACTGCTTCCTTAAACTTCACATACCATCAAGCCTCTAGTAGGAAAAACATTAACACTGAATATTTGTATCCCAGTCCAAGGGGAGGTTAGGAGACAACTGAATGAATGGGTGAGCAGGAGAGCTTGCTTACTGATAAACGGTGGCTTCTTGGCTAAATTATTTCACTAGAATTATTAGATGTTTTACTTTAGAAAAATAGAATTATATTACTAAAGAAGCCATTGAAAATGTATAGATATGGATAAAACCCAGACAAATTAGAATCTTTCATACCATAAGAAATGTAAACAGAAACTATCTAATATGATATCACAAACCCAGAAAACAGATCTTTATCTCATTTCTCAATGCCATTGGCTAGATTCATTCAGGGACAAGACAATTACCGTGATATACGAAGCCTGCTGGCAAGCATCTGCAAACAATGCATTAGTACTGGACAAAGTTAAAATATTTCTAAACAAAAAATTGAAAATTTACAGTGGAGTGCTAGAACAGTGTTTTTATATTTTCCTGAAAGCTTATACTACTCCTGGTAAGGAGAACTTGGTATGTATGACAAAAAGGAAAATACTGGAGAAAATTCAGCCTGTGTCACTCTGTGTGTGTGTGTGTGTGTGTGTTTGGGGTGCTTTTAATACCTCCTTCTAAGACACATGTATCTTGAATTTAACCACAGTTGAGTTTATTAACAAAGTAATTTAGTGGGGCCCTTGCATGTTTCTTTTCTCCTTACTGTTGTTCTCTGATACATGAAGATAAGGGGTGTTTGACAAAATGTACCAAATGCTACTGAATTGGATCCAGCGTCTTTCGATAGGGATAGAGTTTGTGGAGGTGTCATTGTAACTGTGGGTAGGGCCTTCAAGGGGGCATTCTGTTGTCTATGGAAAGAGTAATTGATGAACCATCTAGTGCTGTTGGGATACACGATTTATAAAGGGAAGCCTGACATTCTAATGGTATCACTAAGCAGTGGCAGGAGACAAAAGAATGAGCGAGCTTCTCTTTATTGGGAGAACATGGTGTCATAGGCCTTTCAGAAGAGTGATCAGACCTCAGGAAATTTTCTGCCTCCTGCGTGGGACCTGGATATGATCTGGAAGTTTGACCTTCTATGCTGCCCTTTCAAATACTAGCTAGAAAATTGCAGCAAGCCATTTGTTGTCTACCTTAGAATGTGTATTTTGAGAAATTTTGAGAAAAAAATGGGCAAATAGAAAGATTGAAAGCAGTGATGGGCTTATGCATAAAAGAAATGGCCAACCGAGTTTGTTTGGTAGCTTACAAACATGCACCATGACAAATGTGAGCACTAGACTCATGTTAGCTGTATTTTCCAAGTCCTTTATAGGACAGAAGCCACAAGACCACATTTTACCATCTACTTAGCATTAGTTTGGCAAAGCAACCTCAGACATAGAATTTAAGAATGTGTTCTCCTGGACCATAGCATTACAATTGTTTTGCTAGCAAAAGGATAAAATAAATGTCTATTCAAGCTAATTACTGTCCAACTTATGATTTTTTGTTGTTGTTGTTTAGCTTGTAATAAACCCATAAACCCAGCTCAGTTTATTGTAGTGGGATATAAAATAGTCCCTATATAATATTATAAATCCTGCAAAGAATTAAACATCTGCCCTTTTTTTCCCCTGGCAATGTGCACTTTAACTCAAAACGTCTGTAGTCAGTGACCAAGAGTAAATACATTGGGAAAATGAAAGTCGTCCAGTTCAACATTAGTTTTACTTTGGGACTTATGTAATATTTATGTGGATTTCCAGGTGACAGTGAAAAGTATAAGACCTTCGGAGATGAAATAACATATTCCCTGGTCTAGGAATCCATTATTGGAAGGACTGGAGCAGTAGGGCTAACTGCTAGAGATGATGGGAGTGTGGCACCAATCCATGAGAGCAACTTCTTGCTGAATTCCTCCTGGTGCTCACTTTAATCAGAGCGGGCTGTCATGGCCTTGGATGGTGAACAGCTCTTTCCAGTGTGCCTGGGACTTCCCCAGTTTTAATACTGAAGGTCCTGTGACTCAACAACTCCCCTAATCCTGGGCAAACCAGGATATTGTTCACTCCAACCCTGCGGAAAACAACCAGCTTCTCAGGAAGCAAAATGCTTTACAAGAACCCCTGCCTGGGGCGCCTGGGTGGCTCAGTTGGTTAAGTGTCTGCCTTCGGCTCAGGTCATGATCTCAGGGTCCTGGGATTGGGCCCGGCTCTCTGCACAACAGGGAACCTGCTTCTCCCTCTGCCTGCCCCTCTGCCTGCTTGTGTGCTCTCTCTCTGTCAAATAAATAAATACAATCTTAAAAAAAAAAAAAAAGGGACCTCTGCCTCTCTTCATCAGAGTCTCTGTGAAGCTAAGATAAGCAAAATGCACTCCTCACTTTCGGGATACCAGAATTTCTTTGGTACCTGGACTTAGTTATTTTGGTCTTTGCCTCTCAAATATCCTTTCCTTGGTCCTAAAGACAATCTCCTCATCTCAGGTCAAGTTAAGGTTTTGACGTACATATTTGAAGTATCCTCCGTAAGTCACTTACCGTGTTAAGCTTAAGTGGGGCAAGGTTGTATGTTATCTACTCATCCTACTGACAAAGGGCACTTTGTATTCAGTAGATGACATGGATATTCTCACACCTTTCAGAGCCTCTCTTTGCTCTGCTAGAGCAATACCCATGGGTGGGGGACTGACAAAGATCAGCTGCAGGATAATAATTTTTATTTCAGGTGTAGCACATAGTTTTTATTATGTAAGTGTATTACATTTGCTTGGAACAAAATCTACCATCAGGAATCGGGACAACCCCCAACCCTAAGCATCTTACCTAGAAGGGAAGACTTGGGGAGGTTACCAGAGGCCAAGTGCAACGTGCCGTTCCTAAGTCAGCCTACTGTTGAGGTATCCATGCAATCTGGGGTTACCGCATGATCCAGTGTGTACCAATTATGCCATTCATATGCTTCATTTACTATACACACATCAGAACTGGAGTTTATCTCAAGGGCAAAACCCAAATCAGGCCACCAAAGCCACAAATCACGTAAGCCTGCACTAAACACCCACAGAGAACAGTGCCGCATACACTGTGTGTCTATGGATATATACTTGTACATTGAAAGCTGAAACAACAGCACAGATTGAAGATAAGGGAAGACCCCAGACTGTCATCATCCAGGGCACAACATTTGACAGATACAATTAGAAACCAGAAATGCAGCTCACCCATTCACCTAGGAATTTTTTGGCAAAACTTGAAAGATACCGGTATTATGTCCTCACGATGTCAGCTTTGAGTTTTGAGTCTTTTTGATGAACTGTTTTACTCTGGTCCTTCTATCAGAGCACCAGTGCCTTCGACTGGCCTGCCTTACTCTTTTACTGATAAGTCATCAGGTTCTTTATTTGTGTTAAGTTTCAAATGACTGAAGACACATAAGGTTATATTCCTCACACATACCAAAACCTGCAAGAAAAGGGAAGAGTTTGGTAAAGTGGGGTTTCAAACAATCAGTTAGATGAGGCAGGATTTATTTGGTCGTGGAGATCTCCAGCACTTAAAATCAAATCCCTGAGTCATTGCCTAATCCATACACGGTCACATCCTGAAGAAGATGCTCCACTTGAGGAAGCTATTGAAATGCTTCAAAGAGTGTCCCTCTTAACTTGAGTCCAATACCCTTTATTCTCTGAGTGAAGGGGAGGCACATAAGGTATTGACTGCAATTATTTTTATAGGATACCAACAATGTCTCAGGGACAATTTTGATTCTGTGAAAGGAAGGTGAAATTTGAGACAGGACATGGGGAGGTTATCAATCTTAGTCATAATGATTTGATCTTTCTTTGTGCAAGTAAGCACTGGGGATTCAATAACAAAATTGCCTGGGTAAAAAAATATTTCGCTCAAAAATTTAAAGTTGTACATAAACAGATTGGTACTGGTATCACTAAAATGTAATAAATTCTATACAATTTTCCAGTTCCATGTAATTCACTGACATGATTCAAATTGGTTAGGGGAAATTTGTGTGTGGATGTGTGTGCATGTGTGTTTTCCTAACAGCAACCACTCCTACCTGTTTCTCAAATCAATCCTAATGTGTATACTAGACCTATATAATATGTAATCAATAAGTGACACACAAAAGATTAGAATAATGAGAATCAGGTGCCTCTTTGTAATAAAGCTATATGTTGTTATAGGTTTTAGAAGATTGTGCCACAAAATTTTGTGTCTATTAGCTGGAATTTATTGAGTGCTTGCTTGTGACAGGCATTGTGCTAAATGCTTCACATAAATGGTCTTATTTTATTCTTTAAAAAACTATATTAGAGATATACCATTATTCTTTTTAAAATAAAAAATAAAACAGATTTAGAAAGGACATTTCCTCAAGTTGTTATTGTATTAGTTGTAGTAAGTATAAATATTCAATGATTAAAGGAACATCTATATTTCTAATGAGTGTCTGAGTTCAAAAAATAAGATGTAGTCTTTAATCTATATGTAAACAGTCATATGAAAACTGAATTCATCCCAGAAAATTAGGACACTCTGCATTAAAATTAAAATTTAAAAAGGTGTAGTAACCAATTAGGAATACAATTTTTAACATTATTTTATGAGCGAGACAAAGCACACCTCTTTTAAGTAAAGTAACAGATTTTTAAATTACTCTTCCAGTTGACTTAAGAGTACAAAGGTCAGCTTTTGACTACTGAAGAATGGAAGTCCATTTAACGTACATCATGTCTAATTGCAAAATTGTGCCAACAGAAAAATGGATACACATAGTAGGCACTTTACAAGTATTAGGCAGTGAGGCTAATCAGTTGATAATCGTGTCTAAATTCTTTGCAACTAAATTTTAAACCACTTGAGTTCGGCCGTTGCATAGAACAGATGAACTCTTCCACTTTACCTGTGCCTCCGGCGGATAGCTGAGAACACAAGAGGAAGAGAGTTATCGCGCCCTCTAGGGGTACCTTGTAGAAAAACCTCCCAAAGCCGAACTCAAGACAAGTCGTACTGCTCCTTCCTGGCCCAGCATGAAGGGGTAAGAGAGGAGCTGACCTGCGTCTTGTGCGTGCCTCCACTGGCTCGTTCTTGGAACTGCTCCTTCAGACCTTACGGTCGTTCTAATTATTTTATTATTGAAAGGGCAGGTTTACAGCATGCTGTCAATTTCAATTGCACAGTTATTTCTTTAGCCTTCACATTCCAGAATTACTGTTACTGGATAGATTTCTGCCTTGGAGGGCAGGATCTATACAGGGTCCTCCTCCAGCCTGCTTCTGAAACTGTGTGGTGCCTGCAGCAGCCCCTCAAAATAACATCACGTGTTTTCCTTATAAAGAGCTCAACTTGCTGAGAATCAGGCTATTTTTGGAAGATAAACAAGTTCTTAGGGAAAGATAAGAAGTAGGAGAAATTCATGATTCCAGCAACATAAATCCAAAACCAGTTACTAATTGCTGAAAATAAAGCAGAGAGCCAGGTACTGAGAATAAAAGGATGCATGGGGGGCGGTTAACACTTACTGCACAGGGTACCCGGTAAGTTGTAGACTAAGCAAATTGTATGTAGTAGCTTGTTTAGCTACTCGCTGTACCCCGAAGAGATAGTTCTTATTACCCTTATTTTTCAAAGAATGTGATAGCCATTTTGCAAAGATAACATGTTCAGGGTCACAGAGTCAGAAATTGGCAGAGAAAAATTAGATCTTCTGTCTTCCATTTCTGATGCTGTCTCCAGTTACTATTACTTCTGTCTTCTATGAATGTACAACTTAATTTGTTATGTTTGAGGAGAATAGAATGATGTAAAAGAGAAGAGATCTCATGGTAAAGTTGATAGCACCATCTAATTAAAGCTGTGATAAAATGAAATATAGAAGGGAGTAAGAGCTGTCTGCGTGCTGGGGGTCAGAGGAGATTTCAAGGAGAAGAGAGAATTGCAATTACCATTAAAGACCTTTTAGAGGAACCAGGGAGGGATAGAGAAAGTTGGAAGATTTCAGGGAGAAGAGGAAGTGAAACAGTATGAGCTAATGGATGTGTTAGCATTTTTCATGTAATATTGCAAAGGAGTTCGTCAGACTGCTGTTCTATGTCTATGCTGTAAGGTAATTTGAAATCTGGTTGGAGGGGAAACGTCATTATTTGCAAAAGCAGTAGCATGAAAGACTTTTAAACTTAAGTAATATTAAAAGAAAAGCAGCTTAAACAAGGCACTGCAGTTGTGAACTCTTGACTAAATAAAGTCATGAGGATTCTGGGAAATGGAAGAAACTAGGTGTTGAAAGAGTGGCTGAAGCACAAAAATATTACTGAGTGGGCTTTAGTCAAATTTGGCCCATTCCCCAATTTTACTGAAGACTATGTTTTCTTGGAGGAGCCTGGGTGGTTCAGTCAGTGGAGCACCTAACTCTTGATTTTGGCTCAGGTCATGGTCTCAGGGTCATGAGATCAAGTCCTGCATCCGTCTCCGCGCTCAGCGGGAGTCTGCTTCTACTCCCTCTGCCCCTCCTCCCACTCGTGCTCTCTCTCTCTAAAATAAAATAAATAAATCTTAAAAAAGAGTATGTTTTCTTGAATGTATAATTTCACATTTATCCTCACGATTGTTTTCACCTCTCTCTAAAGATGAGACAAGTGTAAATTAGGTAAGAACATCTTACAAGACATTGGTGCCATAGTGTGTGTCATGATAACAAACTCAGGGAGAGGAGGCAGACTTCAGATTAGCCATGCATATTAATAGAAGGTATACATCAGGCTTGTTCAGTTATGTCATGTCCAAGCCACACACATGCATGGTTTAAAGCAAACTAGGGAAGTAGTTTGAAGTTATCCACCTCCAACTGGAAAAAATTTAAAAGCTCACTTGTACATTCTTGCCAAATTTTAGCTGTCCTTCATGCATGCATGTAAAACCAATATTGTCGGTTGGCTAGAGACAAAGTGCATATGATAGGCTTGAGGGAAAAAAAAGTCTAAATATGGAGCATAATATATAGCAATAAAATGTGTCAAACAGATTCATCCCTGGAAATGGTGGAAAAACAGTCTTGGGTTAATATCTGTGTCAGTGGATGGGCAAACACCCTAACTCCAGATAAGCAAATTTCTACTTGTCCCACAGGAAGAAGAAAAATGTCCTTTCCAAGCACAGTACATAAAAGGAAACATAAAGACTGGGTTGATTTTTTGAAACTGTGAGGATAGTGACACAATAACTTTGACCTTGGAATTTACATGTCTAGATATCTGAAAGTTTATATAATGAAATTCCCTCTCTCCATTCTTCAAAACTTAGTTTTCTTTCATTACCGGTTTTGGAGCCTTGGATTCCTTCAGATAATGTTCTGAATTCTCCTCTTTGTATTATCCATAACGACATTGCCTAACAGAAAAATCAAGTTTCAGGCTTGATACATGTTAAAGAATTCACTTTCAACATCTTGATGTGAGCCAGAGGTCTGCCTAACAGCAACAAAGATGAATGCAGAAGGAAATTTAGGCTGACAAATACCAGTCCCACCTGTGTTGGTTAATAAGCAAGACTCCAGCCCAGCCAGTAATCCTCTGGTAACTGTCATTTCCATGTATCCAATCAGTTGCCTGGGAATTATCCCAATAAAAAGAATACAGTGTGTCATTTATCAGGTAGCCAATTAAAGGGCCTCTGTAGCTCTAGGATCGCTGGAAGCCAGTTCTCACAAAGGAAGCAGGATGGGGCCAAGTCAGTATGGCCTTGAGGGAATTCAAGAAAGTAAGTTGTGGCTGATTCATAGAGGGACCAGATGTACAAAATATTAGAAGGAGTTGGTAGTAGTTCAGTCTGTCTCCTTGACAAGAATTTATGGAGGACACTAGGGCATGGAATGACAGACAACAATGGCTTTGGCTGACCTTACTAAAATGGGACTCTTCCTTTTCATAGCTATGAGATAGTTTTCAGAACATTTCCCTTGATCTCTGAGGCCCATTTACCATTAAAATCTTGAATATGTGAAATAAAAACAAATAAATAAGCAAAAATTAAGTAAGGACAAAAACTCCATGAGTTTACTGGGCATCTTTGACTCTCTCCTTAACTGAAGTCAGCAGGATGAGCAAGAGTTGATGGGGACCTTCTATTCTCATTTTTGGAAAATGGAAACAATTCTGTTTCCTCAAAACCCTTCTAAAACACAGGTTTTCACCCCCATGGTCACCTTGGCTAATGAAAGTTCTCTATAACAATGTTTTTAACCCAAAGATAGTTAAATACTCTAGTCCTACTTCAGCCAGTTAGCTAATCTGCAACATTGAGTCAGTACCTAGGCATGTCAGGAAGAAACAGGTAAATGTATTTCATGGATTCTAGGATGTATGTGTTTTTCTTTTCTTTCTTTTTTTTTTTTTTTTTTTACATTTTAGTATCTCTAAATTTGGGACAAGTCTATATAGACTTATGCATTAAATTGATTATAAAACATTGTGCAATAAATTAATTGTTGGCATTTAACATTTTTTAGTCCAATGTAAATTAGTGGTATGTCTTGCAATCAATGACATCTAAGATTAGATGAAATACAGGAATGGATTTTAAATAAATTGAGTGAAGGGATTCCATCTGCCCACCAGGAAAATAAAATCTATCCCCAATAGGTGAGTATATATAATGAATACATTAGGCTTGGAGTATCACAGTGAAGAAGCTAGAGACTCTGATTAGGGAATCAGCATAAAGTTCTTATATTCTTGGAAGAGTATTTTGAATGATTCAAAAAAAATATGCATCTGGAGATCTATGTCTTGGTTTTCATAAGATAGACCTCAAAAGCCAGCGTATGTAGGAATCAACCTAAAGTTAATTGTTCAGTGAGCCCAGTCATTCATTTTCTGATTATCTTATTTAAGCCAGTCTTAGTATTGAGATAACTTTAGTTAAAAGCACTTGAGGTTCATCTAATCCGTTGCATGGTATTGATTGCCTGTGAATGATTTCAACAGCAAAATGCTTTCGGAGGCACTTGATGGCTTAAATATTCAAAGCAACTTCACTTGTGGAAAAGATCGCATTTATAATAGAGGATAGTCAAATAAATGAGCATTTTTTTTGGTATCTACTGTAAGATTTTACCCTTAAAATATGTCCTGCTAGTGTTCAATTGAAATCACCAGGTATTAGTTGAATAACTGATGTGCGCACTGGAATTTATTAGATATAAGCTGGGATTCTGAGTTCAGCTTCCAAGTGCAGTGTTTGCCAGCTGTGTGATCTTGGACCCTTACTTCCCTTCTCTGAGATCCAGTTTCTGTTTTTTTAAAATGGAGATAGTAACACTTAACTGCATCAGGTTTAGTTTCAAACAAATAAGATTCTATCGTGAATTGCTTAGAAAGGGGCCTAATACACAATACACGCTCAATAAATGGCAGCTATAATAATACTTTTTATTACAGTGAGCACTCTACTATAGGACAACACTAACAAGTCTAATTCAGTTAAAGAAGTGGTTTCCCATTTCTTCTGCCCAGAACAAATTAAAGCCTGAGCATTCTAACTCTGTCCTGAGACAGTGTCTAACGTGACTTGGCAAACCACAGATGGGTTCCAATTTTATTAGCTGTACAGGAAATTTCTGATTGATTTAACCTCCAAAAGACAATACCATGTAATTAACATGTAACAAATGTCAACTCTTGTTATTGCTGGAACCGACAAGCCCTCCAGATCTCTGTCCTCCTGCCTTTTCTGTGCATCAATGTGTTTTTTTTCCTCTTTCTTTCTGTCTTTCTTTTCACTTTCCCATAGCGCCTCGTTGCACCCAGTTCTCTTTGAGTGATGTTAGGAACAATTTCAGTTGCAGTTCTTCCTGCAAGTCAGTTATTTTGAAACATAAAGAGACATAAAGAGATAAACACCACCTACCTGCTCTGTTTTGGGTGGCACAGAGCCAGAAGTGATGCAACTGGTGTGAAGCTTTATCAATAGGAGGGCTTTTTTTTTTTTTTTTTGAGGATTCTTTGTATTTGCATATCTTAGTAATTAAGAGATTGTTTTTTCCCCCCAGAAGCAATTTGTCCAAATCCTTGAGCGATAGCATTGACAGGGGGAAACACATACACACAAAACAAAACAAAACAAAACAAAAACACCCTCTCCTCTTTAAAATTATGATACGATGACAGTACAGTACCAAAATATACTGTGCTTCTTGTTGAGAGTCCTGGTTGTTAGTTCTTGAATCTACCAATAAGACCTTGGGCCAATATCCTTTCTTCTCAAAGCTTCAAATTCATCTTCTTTTTTTTTTAAAAAAAAAGATTTTATTTATTTATTTGACAGAAACACAGCGAGAGAGGGAACACAAGCAGGGAGAGTGGGAGAGGGAGAAGCAGGCTTCCCGCTGAGCAGGGAGCCTGATGCGGGGCTCGATCCCAGGATCCTGGGATCAGGACCTGAGCCGAAGGCAGACGCTTAACGACTGAGTCACCCAGGCGCCCCTCAAATTCATCTTCTTCACAAAGATTTCCAGAGGTCCCTTTTAGTTTTTATACTTTATGACTCCACAACATATTAAGAAATACACATCACTGAATGGCAATGCAAATTTTCAGCAAGGTTACCAATGAGGAGAAGTCAGACTAACTCGGGCATGCATTACCCTTTCCCTATAAAGATGCTTCTTTTGATCTGTGGTATGTAGGCTATATGTTTCAAGGTTTTGCATTAATAAAAATACTGGCTAGTAACCACCTAGTAAGTAACTGGCTGGAGTTATGGCTGGAAAGAATTTCCTCTCTCATAAGCAAACTTGATTGTTTTAATCAGCACGAAACAGCTTGGCCACATTAACACTGAATTCTAGTTGACTGGCCCAAACGTTGAGTGACAATGACAAATATAACAAAAAGGAAACAGAAAACTATTTCTTTTTAATTATGATTGTTTAGTGATTTTAGTCTCTGTTCCTCACTCTACTGTTACCCAGACTCACTGCCCTAGCCCTCTACTAACCACACACACACACATACACACACACACACACCTCACTTTCCCTTTTGTGTTTAGAGATTAGTTTTCATTCATTTTCTCACTCTATAGATGTTTATTGAGGCCTTGGCAAAATTTTCAGCAAGGAACTGGAACAGATACTAATGGTTAAGATAAAGAGAAGAGAGTCCTTCTCAAAGAGCTTACATTTAAGAAGGAAAATAGGCAACACATACGAATAGCTAGGGTATAAAGTAAAGAAGAGAGATTACACAGTGATATGAAAATATATGTATTCATATATTGTATATTCATATAAATATATACATTCATAGATCCACAAAGTCAAGGAAGGGGAAATTATGTAAGTGGTTTTAGGAAAGACTTCATGGAGAAGGTGGCATTTACAGAGGCTCCTGAAGGATGGGAGATTTGGAGCATGAAAAAGTGGGGTGGAGGAAAGAGTCCATCAGGTTAGAATCTATATGCAGAAACTATGACATCGTGAACAAAGAACCTTCCTTATGACTGGAGCCAAGGATTTTCACAAGAGCATAGTGGGGAGTAAGGCTGGAGGGATATGTGATAGTCAGACCATGGAGGACATGCATGGTAGGATAGAGAGTTGAGAATGTACCTGGTAGGCCCTACCTGGGGAATTAGAAATACATCAAGCAGACTCCTCAGGTATCTGCTTGGCTGGCTGCATCTTGCATACACATCTCAGGTCAAATGCTGCTTTCCTCAGCGAGACCTTCTCTGGCCACTTCGATTAAAGCAGGCGCTTACACTCCTTAGTTCCTTTATGTATTATATTCCTCTGTTTTGTTTTGTTAATAAAACAAATTATAGTCTAGGACTGTCTTGCTTAAGTGTCAATGTATTTATTGTCTGCCAACACCTTCTAGAAAATGGAATTACAAGAGCAGCGGTACCTCATCATCCTTGGTCACTGCAGTTCCCCAAGACTCGGCACATGGTGGGTGCTCCTCAAAGAATTGTCCAATGGGTGATTGAATGAACTTGAACATGTCTGGTAAATTCTCAGTGTACAGATATCTCAGCCTATAGACATATAGTTTTTCTTTTCTTTGCAGAATCTGGTAAAGGGAATGAAAATGTTTTTAATAATAAAACTCAGCTTCTGCCAGCCTGAATTAGCAGCATCCTCAACTACCGTAAGGATCTCTGTATTTACAGCGATGCCTCTTCCAGATGTTGGTGCATGTTTTTTCTTTCCAAGTACAACTCAAACTTCTCATGTGTTCCAAAACCACATGGATGTGGAACGTTAAATCTGGGGGTGGGCATGTCTGTGTAATTTCCTTCATTTCTATAAGGTTTTGGTGGCTTTTTTTTCTACCTTAGGCCACAGATTAGCTTAACAATTGCAAATCAGCTTCAGATAGCATGTTTGAACAGGCGAGGCTTGGTGAAAGTCTCTTTGTTTTACATCCTAGACTGTTCACTCAGCTTCTAGCTACCCTCTTTTCTTTGGATCAGTAAAAATCAATATATGTAATGTAATATATATGTCTGTTCATATATATATAGTTGCTCATCTCTTCTTTCAAATTGTCCCAGGAACCAGAGAACATGATGCTCCCTTTCTTTATACTCCTAAACAATATTGGCCTCTGTGTGTGTGTGTGTGTGTGCGCGCACACACTTTAATACAAATTCCCAAAGGAGGGAGAAAAAGAAGTGTAGTATAAATAAACAAACAACCAATTGACTTAACAAATCCTTATTTAGCTGGCCTCTGGTTTTATTTTTGAGAACCACTTTCCTTATTTTGATTTGAAATGATGCCACCAAAACATATTACAGAAACATTGTGCTTTGCAAAACAGAACAAGTCAAATGAGCCTCCCCAAGTGTAAACAGAAATCTTGTTTGGATGAACTGTTTTTAAGTATCCAAATTAAACCAAATGGCGTCCTTTAAAAGTGCATGTGTTTCCCTTAAGTGCTAAAACTATATTCTGTTCCTGCAATTCTTTTTTATCCCAAATGTTCCAGTTAGGCTGTGGTTTTTAAGACGTCCTGACTATAAATGGTTTTCATGCATTCAGCAAACATGATTCTGGAGTCCTCTGCAATCACAACCAGCATCTGTGTGTTATACGTGCTTCAGCATCCCCAGGGAACCAAGGTTGGTAACACATAGCTTGGCAGAAACCAGTTGGGTGCCTCTGTGTGAGGAAAGATGGGCAAGTTCCTTGCATCTGTTTGCCTGTAATTAAATCAAGTCTGTGTTTTCCTCCCTGAGTACACTTGACTTAAGTGCCTGCATCACGCCTTCTGTCACATGTTGTGACTTTTCACTTCTTTGTAAACTCTATTACTAGTGACGGCAGCACATTTCAAGGTTAGGTTCACTGGGCTGAGCATTACTTTCTCATTCACCCCTGAGAAGGTATGTTAGGAGTAACGAGTCCAGACATGAAATTTTGGGGCAAAAAAAAAAAAAGCCCAATTTGTTTTTTCTGGATTGATCCAAAATGGAGATGAGGTGTTCATTTTCAGCATGTTATCAAATCAGATTGTGTCTTGAGAGTCAGAGGACTAGGAAATTAATCTTTTACAAAAGTCCATTATATCAGTGGTCTCTGCTTGTTTACTATATACTTGGAAAATATGTTCATTTGCCTACTAGACATGATACTGACCCTCAAAATGAAGTGGTGAGTTTGGAAAATGTCACTTTTCTTCTTATCCTTCCTACTCTTCCACTCCCCTCCACCAACACATATACAACAAGCACAGAGTCCTTAGCAGAGTTTTTTTAAGCAGAGCTTGGTATGTGGAGACCTACAGAGGTGGTCGGTCAGTGGAATTTACATGGCTTTTCACTGAGATAAATTTAGTTTCGGCTAATCTTGTCTCCCACCATTTGAAGCTAATTGAATGTTGAACAGAAAGGTCAGAAAAGTGAGAAACATAATTTCTGGCTGCCTTGTAGGTACTTGCCAGTGAGTTAGTTTGTCCCCCTTATTTGTCTTTTGGAGACAATATGGTATGGAAATACAGATGAGAAGACTAACAGGTAAATGAATGTAATTACTTTAACAAATTTAACAAGTTACACATCCCTAAGGTGTCCTCACCTTCAACTCAGTTCCTTTGAAAGTTTATGTAATTATTCATAAGCATTTTGGACTTTTTTTTTTTTCAGAATTGTTTTTAGAACCTGAAGCACATTCCTTAAATGTTTAAATATTTGAGGGCAGATTTGACTTTGGCCACAGCCGATTGATTATTCTTCATAATGTCAGCCAGGGAATCCCATTTGGATCCCAGAACTACAGTTGCCAACTATAAAGTAATGGGACCAATACTTCTACATATATAATAAAACATTTTTAAAGTCTAAGAGGATTGTGAATGTAGACATGTGAATGTCTATGTTTTTTGTCTTTTTTTTTTTCCAACTGGCATCACTCACATAAATACAGAGCTTCTCTACATGATTAATTTGGGAGCAGAAAATGCATCAGTTGGGTACATATCAGCTCAAGTCAGCTATGCAAAGATCCAGTTTATTTTGAGGTGGAAATCAGCACTCATTTTAGTATAGTGTCTTGGTATTCCTAAAAAATGCCTTTGGGGATAATGATAGATATGAAGAAAGGAAAGTAGAACACAAAGAAGAAAATAAGAGAAAATGGAGGGGAAGAAAGAAGACAGAGTTTTGATAATATGATGCTGGAAAGGGATGGTTAAAGGATCAGGAACAACCCTTTGGGTATTACTCAGTAGCATCACTCCCAAGCAGTCCTTCCATGATTTGGGGAATGGTTTGTGTGATGATTAATTTTATATGTCAACTTGACTGAGCCATGGGGGGCCCAGATATTTGGTAAAACATTATTCTGGGTGTTTCTGTGAGGGTGTTTCTGGATGAGTTTAACATTTAAATTGATAGACCAGGTAAAGCAGATTGCCCTCCCTAATGTGGGTGGGCCTCATCCAATCAGTTGAAGGCCTGAATAGAACAATAAGGCTGACCTTCCCCTGAATAAGAGGGAACTCTTCCTCCCTGACTATCTTTAAACTGGGACGTCGGTTTTTCCTGCCTTCAGACTCAAGCTGAGACATGTTTTCTTCTTGGGTTTTGAGTCTACTGGCCTTCAGATTAGAACACACGCTATTCTGGTTTTTAGGCATTCCTACTTGGATGGAGCTAAACCATGAGCTTTCCTGGGGCTTCTGCTTACAGACTGCAGATCTTGGGTCATGTCAGCTTCCCTAATCATGTGAGCCAATTCCTTATAATAAAACTCTCTTCTCTCTCTGTCTCTGTCTCTCCATCTGTCTCTCTCTTCATTGATACAGAGATAGAGATAGAATATAGATCCTGTTGGTTCTGTTTCTCTAAAGAACTCTGACTAATGCAGTTTGGCTACTCATAATGACCTTGTAGTCTGGAGTTCTGCTGACCTTGCCCTTCATAAATCTGCATCACCATATAAATGAATCTTGACAGATGAGAAACTCTAATCTCAATCAAAAGGAGCTGAGGGGGGGAGCAGGGGCAAAGACTAGTTCTGGCAACAGCTTATTGTGGCTGCAAGTCTGTGCCCTGAGGCTCCAGGGATTAGCACAATCAGCAGGTGGCTGGGGAAGGACATCTGAACCGGAAGAATCCTCTCCTTCCTCACTCTCACCCCCTGCACCTCTATTCTGTTGGGGAGCATTACACATTTTTTAACTCTAACTGTGGAAGCGAATGCAGCTGCTCTTTGTAATTGTTTGGGAAATGGAGTTAAAGGGAGGTTGTTGTGGCCCTGCAAGTGCCATCATTAGACGCATCTGTGCTGTGTAATTAACCTCATTTCCATGTGAATGTCCCTGGTCTACGCGCTGCTTAGAGGACTCACGCCATGATCATTACACTTACAGTCAATCCAATTAGACAAAGGTTCCCACACTTAGAGAAGGATCAGGACAAGCCACAAGGGTAGGCCTCTCTCAAGAAGGTCTCTAGTTAAATGTCTCAAAGTAAACAACTGTGGCCTAATTAATTGTACGGCAGGCCAAAGGAACACACCAAGGAGCTACTTATGTGTCTGGATCCCAGTCCTAGGGAGCTGCTTAATAGAATCTCCCTTTGTCCACACTTTCAGTGGCTTAGAGATGTGTACGAATGGGGGAAGGAGGGTTGGTGGCTACCCTCCATCCTCTGTCTTATCACCAACCCCGGTTGCCCAATAACATATCTAATGGCTTCATTTTGATTTATTTTATCTCTTTTATGTTCTCAGAACAATTAGGAAAAAAAAATCCATAGGTACTTCTCAAAGAAAGTCCAGCTGGCGAAGTTTTCCACAATTTTTTATCAGAGCTACAGCTAGAGGGTGCCACTGAAGGGTGTTTTCCCTGGATGTCCCAGATTTATTGACTTCCTTTTCTTCTAAAGCTCTCTAATGCTACAGATCTGACACTTTATTTTATTTTAAACATTTGTTATAACATATGTGTTATGCACATCCATCCTTTTTCTGTAAGTTCGTAGTTAGTTCCTTGAACATATCTTAGAATTCTGTTATCTCCCCAGAGATGCCTAGCACCATGCTAGCAACTGCAGGGCAGCCAGTAAATGCATGCGGGCTAACAGATTAAATGAAAAGAATCACGGCTTGTCAGGTAATCACAGGAATCTACACAGGCTTTTTATATCACAGAACACATCCGGAACTGCTTGAACGTCAAAAAAGGCAGACTGAAACTAAAGGAAGTTAGGAATGAGAGCAAAAAGATACGTAATGAACTATAGCCCTTGGAAGAATCAAAGTTCATGATACTTTTGCGCTAAACTTTAGATGGAATCTGGCTCCTGAAAGTATAGTCTGTGGACCAACAGCAGCAGCACCACCAGGGGTTTGTTAGAAGGTCAGAATCTCAGGCCCCCTCCCAAACCTACTGCGTGAAAATCGACGTTTTACAAAGGCCCCAGCTGCTTGTTATGCACTTTTGAGACGGAGAAGCACTTGGCCTTAGAGCTGTGGAGAGCTGTCAGTTCAAGGCTGAGTGGCTCCCAGGAGAGCTACAGGACTGTCCACCGATCCTCCCAGCTCCTGTTAATTGTCTCTTCCTTAGCCCCATCTTCTGCCATCCATCTACAGCTTTGTTTCTTCTTCTTTTTTTAATCTGAGATCATATTTTAGATTAATAAATTTGGCATCTCCTCCTCTCACTTTCCTGTCTGTACCTTTTTTTTTTTTAAGATTCTATTTATTTATTATTTGAGAGAGAGAGATTGAGAGAACAAGTGGGAGTAGGGGCAGAGGGAGAAGCAGACTCCCCGTGGAGCAGGGAGCCCAATGCCGGGATAGTGACGCAGGACTCGATCCCAGGGTCCTGGGATCCTGACCTGAGCCGAAGGCAGACGCTTAACCAATTGAGCCACCCAGGCGCCCATGTCTGTACCTTCTTAAGGGTGCTTCTGAATCACACTTAGGGGTCACTTCGAGGAAGCATCTCCCAAGACTTCCAGGCTGGTTTGCTGCAAATTGGGTTTCTTTTGCACTTATCGTACTTACCAGATACTCTAAGTATTTATTTATTTATTTTTAAAAGATTTTATTTACTTATTTGAGAGAGAGAATGAGATGGGAGAGGGTCAGAGGGAGAAGCAGACTCCCCGCTGAGCAGGGAGCCTGATGCGGGACTCAATCCGGGGACTCCAGGACCCTGACCCAAGCCCAAGGCAGACGCTCAACGACTGAGCCACCCAGGCGCCCTTTATTTACTTATTTAAATGTCTGCCTTCCTCATTAGACTTAGAAACACAGCAATTAATGGCATCTGGCATATAAATAATTGTTTGAAGCATGAAGGAAGGAAGAAAGCTCTTTGATTTCCAGTCTGGGGTGCTGTACATGCCACACACAAATTAGTGTTCTTGACTATTTTGATTGGCTGTGACATTTTCTTTCGTTCTTTTATGTATTCAAAAGCTGATGGCAGGAAAAAGATACATACATATATCGTCTCTGTCCTCAAGAAATTAAAATCTGATAGATTTGTGTTGCAAAATAATTATTTTTTAGGGTTTTGGCAGTGTTCCTGGAAGCTAGCTGACTATATTTTGAAATTATTTGTAGAGCTTTTTAAAAATCTTGATTTCCGGGGGCACCTGGGTGGCTCAGTCGGTTAAGCGTCTGCCTTTGGCTCAGGTCATGATCCCAGGGTCCTGGGATCAAGCCTCGCATCGGGCTCCCTGCTCAGCGGGAAGCCTGCTTCTCCCTCTCCCACTCCCCCTGCTTGTCTGCTCACACACATGCTCTCTCTCTCCTCTCTGGCAAATAAATAATAAAATCTTTTAAAAAAAATCCTGATTCTGGGGGCTACCCAGGAACAATTAAAATGGAATTTATATCAGCAAGGCCCAAACACAGGCATTTTGAAACACTCTCCAGGTGATTCCAAAGTGCAGCCATGGTGGAAAATCACTAAGATTCGTGGGAGTTAAATTATTATAATTAAACTAAGCTTGGACGGTGGTTTCTGATATGCTCATCTCAGAGTTCTCGTGGTGCCACAGCTCAGAGTCTGTGGGTTTCATGGGGTGACCTTCGGAGGACGCCGAGATGGCTCTGGACCTCTCACCCCCAGCCTTAATTTGCACAGCATCACTTTAACTGGCTTTATAGATTCAACTTCTGTGAAAGATTTCCTCAAAGAAGGGATCTTGCTGCAGTTGAAAACAAACAAAAAAGCCTCTAAAGCACTCATTTAGGGACTAAAGGTGATAGAACATAAATAATTTATCATTTCCTTTTCTATTTGTTTTCTTTGCCACTCTTTTGATTCAGCGATGTTTTTTAAAGAACAACTGCTATCCCATCACTCAGCTCAACTCAGCTCTTAAGAGTTTATGGAACGTTTAAATGACCCTTTCTCAATCAATGGTTTCAGGGAAAAGAATGTGAAGAGTTAATTGATGCCAAACCAACAAAATAGTTCAGCATAAAAACCGATAATTAAAAATTAAGTAAAAATTGCACAAGGTTGTTTATAAGCAATTTTATTTTTATTTTTTGTCAACAATAATTATTAAGCATCCATCATGTATAAAATACTAAGCTAGCTTTAAGCAGTTTACAGTCTTATATATAATCTTATGTAACTGAAATTACATATATAATATATATGTACATACATATATATGTGCACAGTCTAAGTACAGTCGGCAAGAAATGAGACTCTATCCTACTGAGAGGAGCCATTTCCAAGAATTAATGCTGATAGCCTACATTTTTTAAAGATGCTTTTTTTAAAGAATATATTTGAGATATCTGAAGCAAATATGGCAGAAAGATTAACATTAAAAAATCCTGGCAGTCAGTAAAATGTGATTGTTGCATGATATTCTAGGTGATTAAAATATTAAGATAGGTAAAAGTAAGCAAAATGCAACAAAACAAAGAAGAATCAAGGACGATATATATCAGCACAATATTGTTTTAAAAAAATTAAAATTGCACCAGCCATGTTTATCCATCTAATATGATGACTGTCAGTTTCTGGCTGACTGGAAGTCTGTAACCTGTCGTTGAACCTCTCCAGTTGTTCTGTCTGTGGGAAGATTTTTCTGTAGGACAAGCCAAGGCAAGTCTAGAATGATTCCTGTAGAAGAGTTTAGGAGTGACTGTAATTTAGGAAAGTCCAAACTCCCAACCAGGCACTTTGGAATATACCCTTAGGAACAAGAGAAATGGCGTGTGTTGGATATTCTTTGTATCCCCGTCCCTATTAACTTGCCAGCCTACTCCTTCCTACTTTATGTCCCAGAAAGCAGCCCTTATAATGAACTTCACCAACTGGAACCCCTTTGTCCTCTGGAAAAATACATTAAGTCAGAAACTCAAGTATCCTATTAAATCTGATAATTCTTGTTAGGGGAATGTTTCCCCATCAAGCCTCAAAGATATTCTGCAGCAATACCTGTAACATGGGACTTAAGCCATGGAGAGTGTGAGGTCCAATTAATGAAAGTACTAATTACCTTCATAAAATAGTTGGTATGGGGAAAAAATGTAAAGATAGATATAATTTACTTTCCATTGGCCCACATAAGACCCAATCTGGGAAAATATCACCTAGGCATCAGGTCTCAGTTGGTCCTAAAATTTCTTTCCTGATCCATAATTGCTAATTCACTTAAATAAAAACAATATTTGGTCTCACAGGTGCCAACCCAAGTAAGCCATTGCTTTGCTTGGAGTGGCTGAAAAAATACAATTACATTACATTCATGAACATACCTCCTTCTTGAAAGAATGCAATTAACATTTGGAAAATGATTTGCTGCTGGATAATCTCAGTCTCTTAGTTCTAGAAAAAAATATGAAAAATAAGCCATACATTTTTTTAAAGCACAGGACTGTCACGGAACTGTCATAAACACCTGGTCTTGATACAAAAACATAAAAATAACAAGCAATAATTATAACTTTTGCCTATGTAACTGAAAAATCCTAACACCACCTATCGGAATAAGCTGTGAATACATTGTTTTTACTTGAAAACTCCCTCCAAAGAAACATCCACTCTTTTAGGGAACAATATTTCTTCAAACAGTTGCTGTCCCCAACAGTACTCTGGTGGTAGAAAGAATTGCATCCCCTTTAGCAAATGTCACTGAAAGTCTGAATTTTATAAGTTGCATCAGTTCATACGATAATTTGATCTGAAGACTGAACAATAACATTAGTAGTAGTTCCTGGGTAATAAAGCCATTTTGGGATTGGCATTCATGGAGAGGAAGCCAATATTTTAAAATAAGAATGTTTAAATAAGTTTAGTGCCTCTATTTTTAGACTAATATAATTGTGTCTGCATTAAAACTCTGCATCTCTCATTATGAAATAAATAAGATATAAATTATGCATACTGAAAATCTTTAAAAGCAGTTAATTAGGGGAAAACAGACACTTTTTTTTTAAAAGATTTTATTTATTTATTTGACAGAGAGAGACACAGCGAGAGAGGGAACACAAGCAGGGGGAGTGGGAAAGGGAGAAGCACGCTTCCCGCGGAGCAGGGAGCCCGATGCGGGGCTCGATCCCAGGACCCTGGGATCATGACCTGAGCTGAAGGCAGATGCTTAACGACTGAGCCACCCAGGTGCCCCAAAACAGACACTTTTTTATTATATTTATCTTTTTGAGGAGTGGCCGTGTGAACACCTTTTTTTCCCCTAACCATTAGCTATGCTTTCTCATTGCTGACTAATCTATGTCCAAGTTTGTCTTGTCCATGCCTATATTTGTATTAATAGGTAAAAAATATATACTGTTTAAAAACAAGCAAGACTAAAATCAACTTCATGAGGAAAACGGATGGATTTCTAATTCCTTATAATTACTTTATTATGCTCAGCCAGACAATAAGAGCCAGCCTCCACAGCAAGTTCAAGTTCTGAATCAACTCAGAATAATTTATTATACTAAATCACTCTATCTGAAGTACATTTCATCCTTGGCAACGCTGACTCAGATGTTTAAAGCATACGGGCCAAGTTCTTAGTGAAGTATACTTATAGCATTATTTAAACAAGGCTCCGTGTAGATGGGACAAGCAAACAAGAAAACTTCGTCATCTTCATTCTGCATTGCAGACCAGGCACGTATCTTTCTGCAAATGATCATGGATGTGTGTGAATATTCACATATGACCATTGGACTGAGAGTGGGTCTAGATGAGAACTGAAAAATTAACCCATAATCAATATCCAATGGGTGGATTTATCTTGCTATTAACTGTCATCAAGGTAGGGCCAGGAGTCTTATATTTACCTTCTCAAAATCTCTAAGAAAGACTTGAGCAGAAAGTGTAAGGACTTGAATAAAAAACATGCTTTGGTAATTTTTCAAATTTATTTTTGATGAAGGATTTTGGAGCCAGTCATTTTACTTATAAATACTTCCATATTGTATACACCCTTTTCAGGGTATTTAGTGCCAGGGCAAGACGCTGATGATACAATTCTAATGGACTATTTTTTTTTTTTTTTT
>NC_138383.1:8417983-8424593 GCF_054177405.1 Leptonychotes weddellii
TAATGGACTATTTTAACAGAGTATGGATTCTAATATTTATGAAACACTGACAGCTGGAAGTTGGGAGAATTTGCTATTTGAATGTTACCAGAACTATCAGGTTCATTTGGAAGGAAAGACTTATCTTTGTAAGATAAAAAAAGGAAACATACTTAGGTGACACTTCCTATTAAACAGACATCTCATTAAAAAAACAAAAACAGGGGCGCCTGGGTGGCTCAGTTGGTTAAGCAACTGCCTTCGGCTCAGGTCATGATCCTGGAGTCCCGGGATCGAGTCCCATATCGGGCTCCTTGCTCAGCAGGGGGTCTGCTTCTCCCTCTGATCCTCCCCCCTCTCATGTGCTCTCTCTCATTCTCTCTCTCAAATAAATAAATAAAAATCTTTAAAAAAAAAACAAAAAACCCCACAAAACCAAAACCAGACATCTCCAGGTGAGAAATCTAGTATTTTCATATTTGAGAACTTTTATTGTTAAATTAGACTGTGCTTAAGAAGCATCATTAAGAATACCTCAGTATTGTTCACCAGAACCACCAAAGTAGCCAATTACCTTTTCTTGAATGATCTTCATCAGCATATTATGAATTCATTCATTTAACACTGGATTAGGATCTAAGGAAGCAAAATGAACAAAACATTGTTTCTCATATAAGGACTTTGTAATAAATACAGGGTTCTCAGAAGCATATAAGGAAATTATTACACTGTAGGCTTAGTTCAGTTGTATCAATCATTACAGAAAAATGTAGTGATGCACAAGACAGGATTATTGACTCTTCCCGGAAAGGGGAACCCAAGGAAGTCTTCGGAGAGAGCTGTAATAGTTGATTTCAAATATACAGTGTAGCACTTTGCACATAGTACAGGAGCATTGAGTATTCGTTGAATTGATTTTTTTCCTAGAATAATATAAAATGTAGAAATTGTATGTTACAACCAAGTCCATATGGAAGATTTGCCTGGTTCAGTATTTTAAAAATGTATTTTAGGTTCAATAACTTTACAAATAATTCACTGGAGTCTTCTCAGCATATGATTTTAAATAAGGATAGGGTCAGATTTTATTGTTAAAAATGTATTGGCTTTGGGGTAACAAGACTGGCAGACTGAAGATAGAAATTTAAAGCTATTATAAAACCAACCGAAGGACATGAGATTATTTTGTCAATGAAGTGCTCTATGTTGATTAATCCTAAATCCCAGACCTGGGGTGTTATACCTTCTCATTTCAGTATCCTGGGGTCATCCTGATAAGCTTATTTTTCTGCACATGACGTTTGCAGCAGGGCTATTATATCTCTACAAGAAGGAGCAACAGCTGAACCTCATCATAACCCTGTGTTTTGTGTGTCGAATTTTGCTTTAGGGGCATCACATTTATTTGCTTGGTGAGCTTTTACCTGCAAGGTTAACAAGGTCAGTGCGTGTCAAAAGCAGTTATTTTCATTTGAGATTTATTTCCCTATGGGTAGCCTTAAGATATTCAAGTTACTAATGAGGGCATTGAAGTTAGGGTTTAAGTATATTATTAAGAGAAACATAACTGCCTGGAGAATAGCCATGATACATACTTTAGCCACATCAAATCCCTTTTAGGAAGGCAGGAGACCTAAGTGTATGAATGTGTGTGGGGGGGAGAGAGGGTGTGGGGGAGAGAACATACACACGTTGTATGTATTTATGAACATAAGACCAAAGATCTATACTTCATTTTTTTTATCTCTTGACCTTTCCCCAAGGTAGACAGTTCTGTTGGTTTTACCTTGTTCTGACACTAACTTTAATCTGTCTAAAATTATAAAATAATCTTATTTTATTCTGTCTGCTGGGTTTGATCTAAATAGGTCTGTCTACCACACTAGACTTTATATAATCCCCAGAGCCAAAAATGTCACTTTGTAATATTTATGTCCTTTGTTCTGTGCCTTTGCACTCATTCTTTGTTCTTCAGAGTCTTGACTTGCATATTGTAAACACTCAAACCTTAAACATTGTAAGAAGTGCTTCTCAATCTTTATGGGCACACGGATTACCTGCAAATCTTGGTAACATGCAGATTTTGACTCAGTAGGTCTGGGCTAGGGCCTGATTCTAACAAGCTCTCAGGTCACGTTGATGTTGCTCATCTATAAATCATGTTTTGAGGAGCAGAGGTCTCTGGTGTCCCTCCTCCTAGTTCTCTAGGGAGCTCAAATCCATTTCTATCTACTCTGAAAATGAAGTCATTCCTGAAAGGGAGTATAATTGTTTGGGATCACATTTGGTTTTATTAAGTTTGGGTGTTAATATTACACCGGTATAATATACATATGGGTATTAGTATTAGCTACCAACTACTTTTCCAGTGTGCAAACTCTGCTTTTGGAATTGTCTGTAGAAACTCAAGGATGAAGAGTCACACATTCATTCATATCATGATTCAGCTAATGTTTACTCAGTGCCTAAGAAATCCTAAGTACTGTACTAGATTCTTAGGGACACACAGATGAATAAGGGGAAGTTGTTGCCCTTAAGGACTCAAGGAGGTCAAAGAGGAGATAAGAAGTAAAAACAAATAATAATGTTTCAACATAATAAATGAAAATGTGTGTGTGTGTTGAGTATATTTGTTTTCTTAAACCAAATAAAAGCCATTTGGACTTAAAACTGGTATCAAATCTGGTCATGCACTTTTTTATTGAAAATAAGTTGGGGCTATAAAGTACTGAAATGTTTTCCTGAATGTCTTATAACTTGATTCAGCATGCACTTAGAATTGGATCAGGAACGGAATTTTTGGAATATGTGTATAGTGCCCCAAAATAACTTCTTTGAAGAAACCTACTCATAGGTAGCAGCATGATCGTGGCAGAATTAACTCCATTACTGCTTCATTTTTTTTTTTTAGATTTTATTTATTTATTTATTTTAGAGAGAGAGAGAGATTGCTCACATGCCAGTGAGGGAGAGGGAGAGGGAGAAGGAAAGAATCCCAAACAGACTTCGTGCTGAGCGCCAGCCCGACTCAGGGCTCAGTCTCACGACCTTGAGAACAGGACCTGAGTCAAAACCAAGAGTCGGATGCATAACCGACTAAACCACCGAGGATCCCCTAACTCCATTATTTCTTATTTAAAAGTATTTATCTCATAAGCTATGGATTTGGATGTGTGTGTGTCTGTACACATGCATAATATCCTATACCAGATTTAATAATATTTAATAGTTCACTCAGTGTGTTACCCGTTTGTACAAATAAAAGACTATACTGTATGAATTCTTAACCCACACCTCATATATAGCTTAAAGGTGGGTGACCATATAATTTAGTATCCAAATTGAGACCCTTGAGAGTGAAAGGCTGCACTATTAATATTTAAACCAGGAAAACAGGCAAAATGGGGACTATTCTGGGGCAACCAGGACATAAGATCATCTAACAGAAAGACCAGAAAATACTGAATAAAAACATCCCTGGTCTGGCCTGTTGGTCTTTTAGAATTAACTTATTAAAGCATTGTAATTTTTTTGAATAAATTATGTTTGATAAATTTCTATACATTCCAGAGAGTAATGCTGGTGCAGGAGTTCTGGATCTCACTGTTTTCTCCTGGCATCAGTTCTCAGGAATGGACTTTGTCACAAACAGGGGGCTCTAAGGCTTCCTATAGACAAAACTGCTTTTTTTGGAAACAATAAAACAGCTGTGGGGTGAAATCCCCTGCATTTAATAATTTTTTTCTTTTAATTTAGCAATTATTCTTTAGAATATGAGTACTGGCTAGTGTCTCACTTAAAAGATTTTTAGGGTAAAATCTGTATAGTTTTTTAAAAGTTGAAGGATGCTTCTTAAGGATAGACCTATATATAGTTGATGGGTTAAGCAACCTATCTGGAAGACTCATTTGATCAGTGGTTGTTTTTTTTAATATATTTATGTGTGAACTGTTTCATGAATGCAGGGCATTATTTTATAATTTACAGCTGCGTTTGGCCAGACATTCTTGAAAAGGGGTGGGGTATGGATTGTACAGCTCTTTCATTAAATCTTGAAAAAATTATATTGAAATACATTGACAGAAAGAAAAAAAAGAATAATTCACTGGGGCTTAATAGCTTATTTCTGTGGGCATAAAAAGAAAAAAAAAATGTTAAGGCCAGTTTTCTCTAAGCTCTGAATACACAATAGAACAGAACCTATATTTTCAATTAAAATTGAAATTCAAAATTTAATTGGGAAGTTGTTTTGCTTCTGCTTCAACCTGGCCTTACCTTTCACAACCTTCTATTTGATACTAATTTTTCATAAAATTAAATTTCCCCACTGATTTGAATTTTCTGTTTGTCTCTCTGGTGTAATGGAACTATGACACTTTAACAGGTTATTTTTCACTGTTAACTTTTGAAAAAGTGTCACCCGTATGTAGTTCCTCTGTTTAAAACAAAATAGATTGAATAAATAGTTAAATTAGAGTGCCAACACATAATTGACATCAAAAAGACTAGATTGATGTAATCTTTTATTTCTATGTGAAAATTTCCAATTCATCTGTTCTGATATTACTGTAGTGTTTTTTTCTTTTCAAATGTGAATGCTTAGTTTGACTTTTGGGCCTGTGTTATCCTATCCTCCTTTTATCTTTTTTTATCCTTTTATCCTTTAGATCTTCATCTGTTCTTTGGAAATACAATTTCGTTTAAAAATGCAGATGGTCAATTTCTTTGTCTCATTGTTTATCTAAAATTTTACTCTTCTTTCAGCTTTTCTGAAAAATTTTCATGAAAATTTTTTGCAGTTGTTCTTAAACAATAGATTTGTATACAGTATATGATACATTTGTATTTGGCACACATAGGAAAACCATCCAGACTCTCTTTATAGTGGGTGGTTTTAAGTATAGATTGTTCAGAACCTATATCTCATAGCCTCTGGTTTTAACATTAGTTGGACATAAGAAAAACTGAAATGTGTGACTTAAGCCATGTTTTTGAATAGAAAGAACAGAAAAAAATAGTATTTTGGGGGGCCTATATCTGTGACCCTAAAAGATTTATGGGATTCAAATGGAATGATGTTTATTCATCATAGACTACAGTATTTTGTTCATCAGTAGACTGCAAGCATTATAGATTCTCTGACTTATTGACTTTGACTTGTCTGACCCTTTGGCCTCATTTTCAGTTTCAGATTTTTATTTAAATTTTAGTGAGATGATGGAATGGATTTTCACGATTTTTCCACTTTTTGCCCTTTATAGAGAAACCTAAATATCATATCAGAAGACAATGAAATGTATTTATCTAAGAGGGCCATAAGTATTTGAACTAGAAAGGTGTGTGTGTGTGTGTGTATGTGTTTTAACTACTATTTTCAGTGCATGGACAAAGAAACAACTCTTAGGTTTTTACTTGAGTTGTTGAGATTTGCCCAGAAACCCCTGGGAGAAAAGACACTACGTCAGACTATAAAAGTGAAACTTATTTATATTTGTTCATTACATCATCTCAATCAGCCCAAAGCCAGTGCTAGATGATTCCTCATCATCTATTCTTAAAAGTTGACTAGTTTTATGGGGATTGACCATTTACCTTGGAATACGATCCTTTGGTTAACAAGGATTCTATTTTGAAAAAGATAGTCTCCCTCTTGAATCCTCCACATGCAGCCTGCTTAATAGACATCATGTTTTCCTGGGCATTGCAGTGATCAACAACAACAATAAACCCCGCTTGACCAATGTAGGGCCAATCCTAAAGAAAGCAAAATTTGTTTCACCGACTCTCACCATCCTGACATCGATCGTCCAGTGATCACACCCCTGTTCTGCAGCCATACCCTTGGGAAAAATATTATTCACAATTTCCCATTCACTGAAACTACTCTTACCTTTTTCTTCTGCTTTCCAATTTCCATTATCCCACTGTCCTTTCCTTGGAGGAACATTCCTGAGGAGGGCAATTTGCTGAGGGCTTTTCAGTTCTTTCTATGTCCCAGGTCAGAATTGCTTATGAAATACCCTAGGTCATGATTTGATTTTGACTGCACAATTTGAAAATATTACCTATTTGTCTCAAGTTAGGCCTCCCCCAGTGTTACAGTGATGTTCAGAAGACAGCCTTATAAAACTCTTTATGGTCTTTGAATGTAGACAAGAAATCCTAATTTCACTGTCATTTTGTCATCTTACTCCCATTTCTGGCAGCCAACTCTGTGTATAATCTCTTTCTTCATCATTAATGAAAACTCAATCAAGGGAGTCTAAATTAAGGAATCCATTTAATTAGATAACAGAGATACCAAATGGCATAACTAATTTCTTATATTGCCAGAAAATGTTGGACAAATTTTTCAGTCTATAATACTCATATCAATAAATGTATATTTTACACATCTGTCAAATGCTAGCTTTTATCCAAGGAGCTTTATTAACACTGATTACTTTTCCTGACACTCTAAAGGCAACCTCATTCCTTTTACAGGTGTGTGGGATATGCCCTTGTAATAAATTAATTTCTGAATATCAAATAAAATACCCAGAAAATTCATGTGCCAAGTTATAATTAGACAGTCACCATTAATGTGCATTTATGTTATGCACTGTTACATGTGCTTTCTTTTTTTTTTTTT
>NC_138383.1:8425093-8437767 GCF_054177405.1 Leptonychotes weddellii
CTACATGTGCTTTCTATACATAATCTTGTAAATCAACTCAAAACCATTTGTCTGGTCATCACCATTGTACAAAGAAGGAAACCAAGAAAGAAAAGTTAATCACACAGTTAATAAATAGAAGTGAATTTCAGATTGTGATCTGTTTGAATCCGTATGTCATGGTTAGGCAATCTGGGTCATTGTTTTTTTTTTAAAGATTTTATTTATAATCTGGGTCATTGTTAAAGCATTTGTTTTCATACATCACTTTCCCTAACTGGCAAATATCTCATGCTTACAATATTGTTTTCTTTTACCTTGATTTCTCCCCTTTACCCATGACGTCCTCTTTTGTTCTTCATCCCCCAATTTTTTCCTCTTTGCCTATGGCTTACAGTTGCTGACGGCATGCAGTGGGAATTATAAGTACCATTATTATTGGTAGTTATGACTAAGTACATTGATAAAATATACACTGAATTAACAACATCTCATTGCTGCTTTTTCCCTAGCACATAAAAATAATGCCACCCCCCAAAAAAAAGAAAGAAATAGGGCCGAAATGTTTTATCTGTGAAGGCTGATTTTAGTCACATGTTCCCCTAGACTTTGCAGTGACTGTGATTCAAACACATACACATAACTGTGATGAGGAAACTTTGGGCAGAGTCCTGTGAAATTTGAACTTCCTTTGGGGCTTCCCTATTTACATGGGTAAAAGGGAATAAAAGGAAAGGTGTCTCAGAGGTACCAGGAATTCTTCCTACCTAAGACAGGATTGTAAAAATGGTACCAGGAATTCTTCCTACTTAAGACAGGATTCTGGATGCTCAAAGTAGTTTTCATTTTAATGTTAATGATATTGCCTTGGGATCTTATTAAAATACAAATTTTGATAGAACAAGTCTGGAGTGGCATCCAAGACTCTGAATTTCTAACACATTCTCAGGAAGCATAGATGCTCGTAGACAGTTGAGCAAACCCTCTCTGCCCACAAATTTCTGATTCTAGCACCCTCAGCACATGTATCAATAGCTTGCACTGTAGCCAATAGCAATGTGCTAGTGTCTGCGGATTGAGGGTAATAATATGTGGTCACTGCCATCAGGTACTCTTATCAGGATGAAGCTTTGTGCATATGCCCCATAATTTCAGCTGAATTTCATCAGTTGATCTGAAAGGAGACTTCTTGCATAGCTCCTCAAGGTGAACACAGCATCTCAGAATGAAGACTTGGCATCTTCTTGTTAAAAAATGAGAGAGATATTGAGTGTGTGTGTGTGTGTGTGTGTAACCATTTAAATATTTTCTTTCTGCATTCTGGTATTCTCTTTCCTGCACCAATTAAATGTCAACATTCCCTCCAAACAAGGCTGTATGATTGAGAAATTATTTAAGATTAACCTAACAAGAATTTTAAAAGGAAAAAAAATCTAGTTTTCATGGTGATTATAGACACCAACAACTGTTTGTTGCATTGAAAACTTCTGCAAGCAAACAGGGACTTGCTTTGGGGGTTGCGGATGGATAGAAGGCACCAGAACCTACACTGTAGTGAGTGACAGAGTGCCTGTCATAGTTAAGTGTATGTGTCAGTTTGGCTAGGCTATGGTGCCTGGTTCTTTGGTCAGACAGTAGTCTAGATGTTGCTGTGAAGATATTTTCCAGTGTGATTAACATTTACAATCAGTTGCTTTTAAGTCGAAGAAATTCCCTTAATGTGGGTGGGCCTCATCCAATCGGTAGAAGACCCCAAGAGCCAATCACTGAGGTTTCCCTGAGAAGAAGAAATTCAGCCTCAAGATTGTAACAGAAATCCTGCATGAGGGGCAAGTGGCTGGCTCGGCCAGTGGAGCATACGGTTCCTGATCTCAGGACTGTAAGTTCGAACGACACATTGGGTGTAGAGATTACTCGAAAAAATAAAATCTAGGGGCGCCTGGGTGGCTCAGTCATTAAGCGTCTGCCTTTGGCTCAGGTCATGATCCCAGGGTCCTGGGATCGAGCCCCACATCGGGCTTCCTGCTCAGCGGGAAGCCTGCTTCTCCCTCTCCCACTCCCCCTGTTTGTGTTCCCTCTCTCGCTGTGTCTCTCTCTGTCAAATAAATAAAAATCTTTAAAAAAATAAATAAAAATAAATCTCTCTCTCTCTCTCTCTCTCCATATATATGCTTTAACCTCTTAGTCTTTTTCCTTCATTCTTATGTGTCACATGTTTCCTCAAAATAAGTTGATTGAAATAATAATATTTAGTTTCACCAAGGAATGAATGTTGCATCATTCTGCAAGTATGGTACCTATAACTCTGGGTGGATGATTACTGGTCCTAAAACACCCCAGAGAGGTATAAGTCCTTAGGGTGTATTTAGTAATTTTGGAGATGAGGTCCATGTATGAGAAAAGATAACACGAGGGATTTAATAATCCAGTGTGGAAGTGTATAATCAGGTGTGTAGTGTCAATTCTTTTTTTTTTTTTTAAATTTATTTATTTGAGACAGAGAGAATGAGAGAGAGAGAGCACATGAGAGGGGGGAGGGTCAGAGGCAGAAGCAGGCTCCCTGCCGAGCAGGGAGCCCGATGCGGGACTCGATCCAGGGACTCCAGGATCATGACCTGAGCCGAAGGCAGTCGCTTAACCAACTGAGCCACCCAGGCGCCCTGTAGTGTCAGTTCTAAGTGCTGTAACTGTTTAATTAGGGAAGGAGAATTTAGTGGCACAATAGGTAGGAGGATTGACTTGAGCCATAAAATTGAAATGGTTGGCATTTTTTTAGCAATAGGACATTGTAGGGATTGAGATATTTGAAGCACAGGTGATGGTATGAGTCAACAAGTAGAGGTAAAAGTGAGATGTTACTGATACAAAGGAAGTCCAGACTTACCAGGTGACCGTGTCCTTATTCCCTCCGGCAGTGTGTACCTAGATCCTGAGCGTCTGTCACCTGCACGGAGATACCCTCTGCCACTGCAGAGAGAATGCTTTGTGACCGTTGTGCCTGCCAAAGGGAGTGTGGTTTTAACATTTCATATGAAGGTCAAAATTCAGCAGTCGTTTTCATGGTAACCCAGCATAGAGTGATGTGATGGAAATTAACACCTTAAAATATATGTGTGTATGTATATATGTGTGTGTGTGTGTGTGTGTGTATAAAACAGCCCCAATTGGACTTTTTAAAACCTCTGCTTCCTGCATCTTATGACTAAGTGTGGTTAATTAAGCCAAGATCACTCTTTCCACTCCACCCATACTTCATAAAAACCTGTTGTAACTTTTTTCTTGATTTATTTGCTCTTTTGTATTTTTCTTTTGCAATTTGCTAAAACAATAATCATTTCAAATGAAAAGACTTTCATATCAATAGGTGACCCAGTGATTTACTGATCCTTTTAACACTGTGAAAAGAGAAATCCATTACCTTCTGAGGTGGCAGGGTGAGAGACGGAAAAGAAGGCCTCCTAACAGTGGTGGTCTATATTTATAGCTTTGGGCTTTTGGCTCCATAAGAGATTTGGGGGCGGAGGGGGTAAATGATACTCATTTGTAAGTATCAGCTATATTCACCAAGAAAAATGAAAATTTGATTTGTGGAATCCATTAAGATATAAGCATGAATAATAACCTGAGAGTTAGCAGGGTGGGACTTTAAAAGGTACCTGAGTTTTAAAATGCATTATATTTTGCAGTTTCAAAGTATGTGTTCCAAATGGTGAAACGCATGCCCAAATCTGGTCCATGAAATAAAACATTCAAACCAGAAACTTTATTTACCTTGGCTTCATCTTGGCTTTTTTCTCTTTTATCCATCAATGAATCAATCAATTAGCATTTTTAGGGAGTCTACTGTAGGCCCAAGAGGGTGATGAGGAATATGGAAGAAGCGAGCAATACATATACGTGTTAAAACTAACAAAAAATTTTGGGATTCAGTCCAACTCTTTGGGGGTCAACTCTTCTCTTTTCAATTGCTTCCCAAAATATCTCCTAACTCAATAACTACTTCTTACCTAGTGTTGCCAGATTTAGCAAATATAAATACGGGACACCTGTATTTATCTGGCAACTCAGCCATGCATGTAATCCTCCTCATCAACACTTTCCATAGCCTTCTACTCTAGGACAGATTACTGTAAAATATTAGCAAACACCCTAATAACCCTTAAAAATAAAGATAATGTCTGCTTATTGTTATAAACACTACATAGGCTTGATGCTAAACCAGGAGCTGATTCCATAATTTTAATGGTAAAGTTCAGCAAAGTGAAGAACACTTACTCTTTCATCCTCCTCCCCTCCCCACTCCCCCCAACACCTTTGACCTGTGTCTTTAAACTAACCCAGATCTTTGCTTTGATGCTAATGAGAGTAGAGAAGAGATTGCAGGCACTGTCTCCTGGGAGCCATACAAGCATCTCCGAACCAGATTCATTTCTTGCCACATGCCGCCATGCTGCCTACACAGAAGTCGGTGCTTGAGGAGATTATTACCCAATAGGAGAGAAAGTGCCAGAGTCTTTTCCCACTGTTCATGGCAAATAACCTACTGCCCAGCTCCCTGGCATTCTGGCCCATGGATGGTTATAATCCCAGACGGTGACAAAAGCACTGTGATGTTTATAGAAAATCTCAGAGCTTTTGGAATATTGGTTGTTTGGGGCTCTGACCTAGTCTTAACCCAGATTTTCAGAAATTTGTATTTCTTGCAGAGGCAAACCCATTCATTTAGGAATCAGAATATAATTTGTATTATCTCACAACTTCCACCTCTCTCTCTCTCTCTCTCCTATATCTTCGTCTTCTCCTCACTCCTGCTTCTGAAAGTGCTGGCCAGCTGGGACATGCTTAGAAAATGAAAATATTCACTCACCCGGGTATTACTGCCACAGCTGTGGGGAACCTTTGCTGCCAGCCCTGATACCAAGGCCAGGGAAGTCTAGAGTTTCGCTGAAGTTTGCAAAGCTTTCAGTACATGTAGGCCAAGCCATGATTTCAGATGGAAATCGTGTGATATGTGGTCATCTTGCCCCCAAACCACGCAAAGCCTGGAAACGTAGTTGATGTTTAAGCTTGCGTTGGACTTGGAGGGAGCATAGAGTATGAGCGGCAAGCACAGTGGTGATGGGGAAATTCAGGTGTGTTGGACACCCCAGCAGTGGGTCGCCTTGCCAAACCTTTCTATCCAAAATGGCATTTGCCGTTTGCTTCCAAATAGCGTGGCCGTATGTGTTTTAGATTTTTTTTTTTTTTTCCCTAGAAGGAACCCTCGTCTCCTGGAATCAGTATCTTATTCACTCTTCAGTAGCACAGAATTGGCTTTGGAGAACAGCAATTTCCAAGGGAATGTCATGCTGACTTAGCAGCACCGGGGTTTTCTGCACGGTGTTTCTGGCTACATGGAGCATGTGGAGACTAAGATGCTGGCCAAAGCTATGCTAGAGAACAAAAATAATGATAAATAAATCCAGCGTTCCTTTAGGTTGATGAGAACTTAATGGACCACCTCTGTCATCACTCAATAATCAGATTTAACATTTAACGTCCTTAATTGGTGATATCAGGGTGATTGTTTTAAGTATTGATGGGCATTTGAGTCAGGAGTCCCCATTCCAGAAATGGGTTTAGGCAATTTCCTCAGTTCCCTAATGGGTGGCTCAATGCTAGGCAACACCCAATAAGTGATGTCATGGCTCCAAGGTAAAAACTTACTTTCGAACTCAGCAATGCCTTTCGAGTTGCTAAGTCAAGATATTCAGAGGTATAGTTGAAAGTGTGAGGGGCGCCTGGGTGGCTCAGTTGGTTGGGCGACTGCCTTCGGCTCAGGTCATGATCCTGGAGTCTCGGGATCGAGTCCCGCATCGGGCTCCCTGCTCAGTGGGGAGTCTGCTTCTCCCTCTGACCCTCCCGCCTCTCATGTGCTCTCTCTCTCTCTCAAATAAATAAATAAAATCTTTAAAAAAAAAAAAAAAAGAGGGCGCCTGGGTGGCTCAGTCGTTGAGCGTCTGCCTTCGGCTCAGGTCATGATCCCAGGGTCCTGGGATCGAGTCCCGCGTCGGGCTCCCTGCTCAGCGGGAGGCCTGCTTCTCCCTCTCCCACTCCCCCTGCTTGTGTTCCTGCTCTCGTTGTCTCTCTCTGTCAAATGGATAAATAAAATCTTTAAAAAAAAAAGAAAGTGTGAGCCCCAATTGTGACTACTCCTTTCCTTATGACTTCTGAATTTGAACAGTAAGCACAAATGTGTATGACATTTATTTCATTCCATGAAGATGGGACTAACAGCAAGTTAGACTCTATTCCAAGGGAACGTGGAATTCCCTAAATATGTGGGACTTCTGTTTCCTTCTTTTGAAACACAGCATATAAACACCTGCAAAATTACCTTGGATTTTATAGAGGTGGGGTATCTTGATTTCCAGATGTCCCAAATCATATGGTTGAAAACCTTTATTATAGACTATTTTGGTTAATTTGGGGCATTGTCCCTGATTATTTCCTATGTCAGAGGTTTAAGAAATACAAAGACTAAGGGGCTAGAGACTGTTATTGTAAGAGGTGGTGGTTTGTGATGGGATCCCAGGCCTGGGTGTGGCTTTTCAAGTACTACCTCTAGACAGCAGTGAGGTGCCAGGCTGAAACTAGCATGAGGACTGGCAGGGGAGTATGAACAAAACAGAATACTTCAGTGTTTGTGTTGTCAACGACTTGGCTACTTTCCTTTTCCTTCTTCCTTTCCTTCTTCGTTTGCCAGATTCCTGACTTCCACATCAGAAAGACCTTTTCATTCCTCCTGGTAGAGACAAGAACCTTGTTGGTGGACAGGGACATGAGAACAACAACATATAACTGGAGAAAGAAAGCAACTGTCTCTTGTGTGACTGCCATGTCACAGATTTGTAGGTATTTAAAATATGTGTATTTAGGGCGCCTGGGTGGCTCAGTTGTTAAGTGTCTGCCTTCGGCTCGGGTCATGATCCCAGGGTCCTGGGATTGAAACCCGCATCCGGCTCCCTGCTCGGCGGGAAGCCTGCCTCTCCCTCTCCCACTCCCCACTGCTTGTGTTCCTGCTCTCGCTATCTCTCTCTCTGTATCAAATAAAAAAAAAATCTTTAAAAAAAATTTTAAAAAATGTGTGTATTCATGGAGTTTTCCTAAAAACGTGAGAGGCAGGCATTCTGGCTGCAACTTCCAGCAGCCCGTTGACTAGTGCAATTTGCAAAGTGACAAAAAAGCGAGACTGGGTTTCAAATCCAGGTCCGTTTACCAAGACTATCCACCCTTCTATGAAATTATACCTAAGTATAATGAAAATGGCATTTTTATAAATTCTAACTTAAAGGGATATGGGTACATTTTTCATAACCCCCAATTTATTGCTTCATTTCCCCATTTTTTTCTGAAAGAAATAATTTTGAAGTTGCTAGAGAGACAAGAAACAAAGGACTTGAAATCAGTCTTTAATAAGTCCTGAAAATAAACTGTCATTGTGGGGTGGGGGGAAGGGATGGAAGAAAGTTCATGTGAATGGTTAAGCCATTATTGTTTCCTATGTTAAGGGTGATAAGGATGATGATCAGAATGACCAATACTGGAGTGATCACCGTATGTCACGCAGTCTGCTGTATCCTCTATGTGCATTGTCTCACTTAATCTTCACAACCTTATGGGATATCTAAGAGAGGTCAATTTATCCATGGGCACGTGGGTCTGTCTGAATCCATGTTTTCACCCTTCAACACTACATGCTGGATTATGCTCTTTCCATTTGAATGATACAAATAAAATGCTGCTTAATTTATCAATGCTTTATGATTTCAGAAGAGATCTCCATGAACTCTGATAATTTCCCTCTATTGTGGCATTACCATCAAACTCTGCAGAGGCAATCATATATATGCCTTGACCTTAAGGGATGCCAGGTCTTTTTTTTTTTTTTTTTAAAGATTTTATTTATTTATTTGAGAGAGAATGAGAGAGAGCACATGAGAGGGAGGAGGGTCAGAGGGAGAAGCAGACTCCCCGCCGAGCAGGGAGCCCGATGCGGGACTCGATCCTGGGACTCCAGGATCATGACCTGAGCCGAAGGCAGTTGCCTAACCAACTGAGCCACCCAGGCGCCCAAGGGATGCCAGGTCTTAACTAAGAAATACATGTTAAAGAAAAATCGGGTGCCGGACTTAGAATGAACTGACTCATCTTAGTCTAGGCTTTTGGCTGCTCTTTCATACATATATATAGGCAGGCTGAGTATGTGGGCTTTTGTTTTTGTTTTTTGGGGTTTTTCATTTTTTTATTTTTGCTTTTAAAATTTTGGTATGCTGATATCTTCATTTAATAGTGATACAGAGAGGAGACCATTAAGGGGCGATAGGGATATATATTTGGGGAAGCAGAGATGAGAAGATATAATGGTTGGTAACGAGTTGGCAGAAGGATTTTTGTCTTTGTCTCCAAGAATGAATTAAGAGAACATAAGCCAATACACTTAAAGTATACAATTTCAAATTTAGAAGTGGAAGGCAGAAGAGAATGGAATTTCTTAAGACCTGCTACATTCTGTCTGCTTTAAATATATGCTTTGCCACCTTGTCAATACTTGTCAGTACTTTTACTCATTTTGTAATCACAAGTATTGAGGGTCAAGTCAGTTGACTAATGTCACATTGCTAGTAAGTGAGATATCTCAGATGCAAAAGCATGATCTTTACAGTTATTAAAGCTGTGATCTGTTTAGTACTTCATGTTGCCAGCTGTGTTCCAGCAAACATTTTAAAGTGTGTCCTATATGTAAGAGGTCATGTGTAAAGTGCTGCTTTTTGGAGGAAATTCCCTATCATCAGAAAAAATTATAAAATAAGACTGTCACTCTGTTTGGGAGATTTGAGTGCTCATTTGTTGAGGGAAGGGGGCTGTAAATAAATGGTCTTGGGAGAGAACTTTTAGATCTCTAGGGCTGTGATTCTGATCAGGGATCAGGAATCTGGTGCTGACACTGGAAAGAACAGTGGTTTAAACAACAGAAGTTTCTTTCCTCTCAAAAGAAAGCAGCCTGGAAGGGGGCCAGTCTAGAGATCAGATCCTATGATCGAGTCCTTAGAGATCCAAGTTTCTTTCCTTTTGTCTGTCTGCTCCTTAAAGCAAGAGGTTTCTATAATTAAGTTTATCTCATACTCCAAGATGTCAGTGGAGTTCTAGCCTTTGGGTCTTCACTTTGGGTGGGAAATAAAAGGAAGTTTGAGAAGGGTGAAAGGGCAAATGCCAACACTCTACCGCCCTTTTCGGGGCTTTCTCAAACGTCTCACACACAAACTTCAAATTATGTCTTATTGATCACCCTTAGCAACAAGGGATTTTGCAAATAAAGTCTTTTGGCTGGGCACATTGCCACGCAGATTAAATTTGAGGTTCTATTACTAAGAAAGAATGGGATAATGGATATTGGATAAGCTACTTGAAGTATTAACCACAATTATCTAATCAGGTGCTCACTCCCAGTGGCATGACTTCCAATATAAATTCATTAAAATAACATCCTCATTGCCATGTGTGGTCTGGGATCATTAACAAATAATTGGATCAGCTGCCCACTCAAGGGAGAAGCCATGGAACAGTAGGATTTGGAGAGTATGTGTTTGAAACCATGCAGTCTGAGGACTGTCACTGTGAACTGGGAAAAGAAGGAATGATTCACAAATGTTGATAGAGCTTAGTCATTGCCCTTCTGGGTCTGTGTAAGCCATGTAGGAATCCACCAGGAGAAAGACAGCATGTGAAGCTGCATTCCCCATTGGCTCCAAACCAGGTAGAGAGTCCCCACCCAGGCATCCTTATAGCTCATGTTTGAGTATTGCATCTAAAAATATTTATTTTATTATGAACAAATAAGCGTTTGATCATAGGACTAGAAAGAACCCAGGGCAATTTTCTAATGGAAGTAGGACTACATCTCTACTTTCCCCAGATAGCTTTTGAAAGTAGGTGTTCAGTCAATCACGTCCCAAACTCCAAGAGTTTGGACTTATTAAACGATTTAAGAGTTTTATCCATCTACCCTTGAGTGAGTTTTAACAACCCCAGAGGTTTTCTGTCTTCCTCGTTCCCGACTCCTACTTCCTTCCAAGGTTTGTGACAGTCTAGCTAGAGGCAGAGGCGTGGCTTGAATTTCCATCATGCAGCCTTCCCTCCAATCAGCCATGTCATGGTGGAATTTTTATTGGTCATAAATTTTTTTACTGGCTAGATTAATGTGATTGAAAGCATCACACCCAGTAAATACCGTCTGCTATTTGCTTTAGCAATACCTGTGGAAAAAGGCAACTTGGGACCCAGGCACCGTGGAGCTGGTGAAACCATTGGCTGTGCAAAACTCGTTGGGGGCCCCTTTGACTGATGACCAGAAGTTGCTCTTAGAGGGAGGTCCACCCAGCAAGAGGCTCCATTGGTGCATGCCACTGCCATGTGTAGCCATGATTCACTTCACTGACTATCAAAGCTTTCTACAACTTTGCTTGCTGACTTTTGACCAGAGGTTCCCTTTCAACACGAGGAAAATCTGCCTAGAGAGAGAAAGAGAGAAAGCACATTACGGGGAAATAAATGGCCGCGTGTTTCTGGCAGTCTTGGTTTTATTGCCTGAGGAGCTTTGGCCTGAGCCTGCCCTGCGGTGTTGCCCAGTGGATGTGTATTGTGGCATTTTATGGAGCATGGTTTATATCAGCATGGATTATTATAACAACAACAAGGGGGATATTCAATAAAACCTTGTTTGATGGCAAATACTCCCACACAAAACACCTCTCACAGGCAGAGAAATGAGTGGAGTGTTTATAAAAGCACTACCCTCGGAAATCTGCTTTCACAGAAAACCGCTTTCTGAAACAGGTTTTGAAAGAAGGTGTGTGATCTGGGAGCCTAGGCTCCCCATCTGTTTTCTCCCCTCTGACCTTTGGTTGTTTGACTACATGGTCATGACCCTGTATTGAGTGGGGTAGATGGTCTGTAAAGATGTTCGTGCAGCTTCGCCTTCGTGCCTCCCAGCAGTGCCCAAAGCCCTCCTGCTCCCTCCTTCCTGGAAGAAAGGCCAAAATTTCACTTAAAAAAAAAAAAAAAAAGGCTAGAAAAGAGAAACACAAACAGCAAATGTGCCAGATCGCTAAGGGGATCAAGGATTGAAGTACAGCCTCAAAAGTTGCATGTACATAGAGAAACCCCAAAACTTTCCCTAAACCCAACCTGGAACATTTATCTGCCTGACTCCCTTTAGTATCAGGCCAGTTTTTAACCATCAGATGCCTTAAAATTATAATGCTGGCAGTGGCTAGGGTAGATGGTAGCTGGGGGGAATTCTCTTTTTGAATTCAGTTCCTTATGTAGGTGGAGTTGGCAAGGCTGCAGTAGCCGTTTGGTGCCAGGTCCAGAGAACCCGGAGTGCCTTCTCTGGGCTGGAGTCCTGTGCATCAGGGTTTGGAGATGCAAGTCGGGAAGAGAAAGAGAACCTGAAAAGGGGATGACGTGGAAAGTCTGAAAGAGTGGTGAAAGAAGGTGTAAGGGAGGAGAGAAAAGGACAAAAGTCACGAAAGATACAAGAAAAAGAGAGGAAGGGATTCACAAAATAGAAGGAGTGAGGGGAGGAAGGACATGATAAGGAGACAAAGAAGGACCAAGTTGCTGGAAAATAGATCCACAAATCAAAACCATCTTTCACTGGAAACCGTGAGGTCGATTTCATAAGAGTTCCTGATGGTTTTGAAGTATCTGGCTCTTGTTTTCCCCTCAGACCCTCTTCTTGCGTTGTCACGGACCAAGCCCTGCATAGCAGGAGAGACGAGGCGAGCGCTCAGCCTGTGTTTGTGAACGGGACATGCCATGCAACCATCATGTGAATTCCTAGTGTATTGACAGAGGGAGAGAGAAGGCCTTGATGAGTAACAGAAACAGCCTTTTACATGAATCGCCGTCCAGTTCACTACCAGCCAGTGGCTCTAATCTCAGCCGAATGCGCAGTGTTTATTTTTCCAAGAGTGGGGCCTTCGATGACTCACGGTACTCAGATGCTACTTACTAATGGACCCTTGTACAAGTCAAGAATGTGACACACGGCGAGACACGCAGCTTAACAATCACAAACAACAGCACGGTTAATGGGGGGTGAAGCTTCGGTGACATGTGTCACACCAAAGAGCCGACTCCTCATGCTCCCCGAGGCCACAAATGAAGGGTCTCTGGACTGTGTAATAATGATAAAATATTGCCATCTGTTGGCATCCTGTGTAAGCAGGCTCTGACATACCTAACATTGACGTTTTTCCAGACGGCCTCTCACATGTCTCCAGGGAGAGGATATGTGAAAAGCACTGAGAACAGTGCAGAACATGGCAGCCTGACCTTATAGGAGGAAAAAAATAACATTCTAAAAGTTCAAACCTGGAGGAGAACAGACTGTTGGACGTTGGTCTAATCTCTCACTTCAAGGTATGGGAGCAGCCAAACCCACCAGAGGTTGCCCTCACGCAACTAGATGGATGGTGGGATTCTGCTTCAGAGATGTTGTCAAATGATTTTAGGGCACACACATTCCTCTTCCCAGTGGGTTCAGGACGTTTTCAATCCAGGGAGACCTTTATTTATTGCCAGAGTTACAGACAAGGGTGTTTGAACTGTAAAAATCAAAAGGGTAAATTGCAGTCATCGAAAATATCCCC
>NC_138383.1:8437867-8458683 GCF_054177405.1 Leptonychotes weddellii
AAAAAAAAATTGTCTAGTTGAAAAAACAAAGTCAAAACTAGAAACCAGTGTAATAATCATGTGATGCTTTAGAAGCCTCCAGAAGTCTTTGTCAGACCTAGTAACCTAGGACTTGGGTTAGTTTGTCCATTCAGAGACAGTACAAAGGTGAGAATTAGCACTGAGATCTCTGCATAAACCTGGGGTCCTTGAAGGGCAGCAACTTCAGAAGGTGAGGGAAAAATGAATAAATAAAACTTGCAATGCAGGGACTCCTATCTATATTTGCCAGGCTCTGGCTGAAGCAAACAAACAAAACCATACCACAAATCCTAGGAATTTCACAAGTTTAAAGTTTAAATTTACACTACTTTCATATTTCAGGAACCCCCAAACCAAAAAAAAAAATGTATGGAAAAACTGTTATCAGGGTCAGTGGCCACTGATTTAGTATCATTGTGGTATGTCCCAGCAGTGAACCCAGAATTGTTCTAGAATGATTTTCCCACAAATCAGCCCACAAGGAAGTCACACAAAAGAGCAAAGGAGAGAGAAATCAAAGTCCCACCAAAGAACTCTCAATATATTATTGTAACACATGCGGGGGGAGGGGGAGAAAACAAAACCAAAAACCTCCTCCATGATCAATGCTTAAAAAATAATGGTGCAGAATTTTCTAGAACTGATGGATATGTTCTCCTTAGATGCAGAACCGTAAGTTTAGAAATATAACCAAAGACTAATCTACTTTAGACAACTTGTAGTGAATAAGGAACACTGAAGACAAGTCTAAGTCTTCAGTGCAGAAGGAAAAGAAAGTCATCTACGCATGAACAAGGATTAAAGTCCACACGATACATGAGCAGAGTTCAAAAGTGAAGATTCATTTAATCTCCAGATTTAAGGTGCTTCGTATAGAGGCAATATTCAACACATTAGCTTGTTTTCTACTTGTTCATAAGAAATAAAAATTTTAGTAGATATGAAAATATATGGCATATGCATGATAATGTATATAAAACCGTAGTACTAACCCTTCACTAACTGAATTCCACCCATTTTGTTTCCTTCCTACCTAGTCACTGAGCTACAATAGTTGTCACCATTTCAAATCTCAGGCACAACACAAAGATAAATACGAAACAATTTGTACCTGAAGTAGGCACTAACAAAACATAAATAAGGATTTGTGGACATAAAACATGTTTTTTTTAATAAGACATATAAATTAAAATAATTTTTCCCTCTTTGTTTTCCTAGAGATCCTATTTTTCTTAGGTTCTTATTAACCCAGCCATTCACTTCCCAGCAGAACCTTCTACCTCAAGCTATGCTTCCTTCCTTTCTTTTTTTTTTTTTTAAAGATTTCATTTATTTATTTTAGAGAGCGAAAGAGGACGGAAGCAGGGGGAGGGGCAGAAGGAGAGGGAGAGAGAGAATCTCCAGCAAACTCTGCACTGAGCACAGAGCCCAATGCTGGGCTCGAGCCCAGGACCCCAAGGTCATGACCTGAGCTGAAACCAAAGTCCAACGCCTAACTGGCTGAGCCACCCAGGTGCCCCCTCCATTTTTTTTTTTTTTTTTTTTTTTTTTTGGTTGATCTAGGGAGGCTTTGGAGACTGTAAGGATGAAAATGCCATCATCACCAACAGCCAGGAGAAGTAATTTTTTTAAGTGCCTTTCTGGAATTAGGACATACTGATGTTGTGGCGCCAGGCCTGGACCTATGTTACATCATACTATTTTTTTTCTGCAATATATGGTTCATTATCCTGTAGGAAGTTTTTACTCTTAAAGATTTGCGTACACACATCCTAGGCCTGTAGACTGAAGATCTAACCATTCCAGTCCCTGCTAAAAAACATGAAAGGGCTTTCTGTGTATTATTTTCGTAACTGCATTTTCCCTCACAAATAGCTGTGCCACTAAGCTTGGCTTCTCTCACATGATGAATACTATTGCATTTACCCTCACTTCTTAATACCCACCTCTTTCTTACAGCACAGACTGAAGGCAGATATTGTTGTACATGTGTACGATTTTGTTGAAAAGGCAGTCTCAGAAACATGTAGTATTCCTAACAGAGCCAGCTAGTTTGGTGGTTGAGTTATGATCCAGGTTCTAATGTGATTTCTCCCTGAGTTTTCCTTTCCCATCAAAGAATTCTCCCAGTCTTCGTTTCTTTCTTTGGAAATAACAGAATAAAGTGTGGATTTTTACAAACCTCATATATTCCAGATCATTTAACGTAGGTGACTTGAGCATGGCACTGGTAAATACAGAATTTAAAGTTTGATTCCTGTGTGGGTTGGTTCACTGTGTCCTGCTTCATGGCTAAATAGTGTATCCCCGCATCATCTGCTAAAAAGTGGTGAGACTATCAAAGAAAATGGGCAGTTGGACTACATATCTGGAGTTCAGAGATGCCTTGACATAGTTGACACCTCCCAGTTTTCTAATCTGGACAGCTGGATATTATGAAAGCCCATCTCATTACTTTATGGCCCCAGTTCTAAATCTTCATTTAAAAAACAAAAACAAAAAACCAAAGTGTAGATGACATCACTACGCTGCATGAGAAAGAGAATTTCTCACATGTGTGCTTTGATACACGGTGACTGCTTTGTAATGTCTGAGCACAAATCTTTCAGCAAAATTGGGAGAGTATTAGAAATTATAAGCCGTAAACATCATTTGGCCATGTTTGCCTGTGTGACAGCTCAGAGTTTGTAAGGTGATGTGGTTTCACTTCTGAAATGTACTTAGATTTTAGTTGAATGAAGAACTGTGTTTGCAGAACAGCATCTCCACAACCCATCGTTCCCCCAATGTATATCAGTTCATCACTGGCACACCTAAGATCTTTAACGTTTAGTGGATTTAAAAAAGAAAAAGACAAGTTCTGTAGGTGCCAACAATGTTCTAATCAGGGCCCATGCTTGGTATCATCTTCCTAAACGGAGGCTGCGCTCAGAATGTTTGTTCTGCTACAATTAATCACATGCTTTCCAAATGTCAACATAATTTTCATGGTCTGCTAAAAAGTAGTATTCATAATAGAGAAAAATAATAGAGTTACCATTAAAAATTGATCTGTCACTGTTCATTTTAAAATCGTTGGTTCTGCCTGAACAAACTGTATGGAATTTTAAAAGTTTCCATCCCGTGTATCCCCGCATGCCTGCTTGGAAAGTTTACCTGGCTTTCTGCATTCTGCCCATGCTTCTCCATTCTGCAGTGCTGTACCGAAATGAAAATATGATGAAAGAAATATAGTAGCTTGATTCTTTTCGTAAGTCTTATCTCCATGTCCAGGTGCCATGTGCATGTAGGCGATCTCCCAGTATCTGCCATTTGTTGATATTTGAAATATGAGTGACTCTCGATTAAAAATAACAGAACTAGGGGCATCCGGGTGGCTCGGTCAGTTAAGTGTCTGCCTTCAGCTCAGGGCATCATCTCAGGGTCCTGGGATGGAGTCCCGCATTGGGCTTCCTGCCCCACGGGGAGCCTGCTTCTCCCTTTGCTTGTGTACTCTCTCTCTGTCAAATAAATAAATAAAATCTTAAAAAAAAAAAACCTCAAAACAGAACTTTATGAGTTTGGGGTGTTCCTAAACTTTCCAGAAATAAGGATTTCTGATGGAGGGGACAATTGCTGCCTATATTCAAGAATATTTTCTAAAAGAGGGTTCCATGAACTAAACATGTGTTCAGGTGTCTTTACTATAAGCTTTGAGCCCGTTTCTTTTTTATGAAAATAAATGCAGCCATACTTAGAAAATTCCTCAAAGAAACCACTTTCTTCCTTGGGCTATGATATAAACCACCCAAAGGCTAAGCTGTTATTTGTCACAGTAACTTCACATTATAGATACGGCACTGTCTGTGAGGTTCCTCTAACAAGAAACCAATAATTTGTGATCATTATGATCCAAGTTCTCTCATGAGTTTTGTATTTCCACATTCCTAAATGATTATGTACATGAGGCCCAAAAAAGAGGTCTACACAATTCATTTTACTTTTAAAAAGAAAGTGAAAAGGACAAAGACCTAGAAGAGAACCTAAATATGCAGCTGACTGATATTTTTTTGTATTTCAGTTATTATATATTATATATACGGTATCACCTATATATGGTATTGTAGATATCATATCACATATAATGGATATATCAGCACATTTTAGGCACTAGTACCCTTTACTACCTTAATACACATATTTGTAAAATGAAATGAGAATTTGGAGACATCTGAGAAAAGGCCTAGATGGAGATTTTGACAGTCATTTTTATGCACAGACAAATCAAGGGACCATCAAGAGAGCATGTGTTTCAGCTTTTGCAACCCAGAACAAGTGCTTGAGATGTTAATTCCACCCACCCACTCCCTCTTCTCTGACTCGATCCCCTCATCTTGCTGAAATGGTCTGAGCCTGGGTTAAATCTATAGCAAATTTTCCTGAGGAAACCTGTCTGGCCCATGCAGAAGTGAAGCCTGTGTCCGTTCAGACACAACAATCCCTTCCTCTCCAGTGGATTAGCCCAGCCCCAGCCAATAACAATAAAACTCTCCTCGAGATCAATTTCCTACAAAATTTGTCACAGATTGTCATTTAGACACATTACTTATAACTTAAAAAATAACTAGCTGCAGGGGCGCCTGACTGGCTCAGTCGGTAGAGCGTGTGGTTCTTGATCTCGGGATTCTGAGTTTGAGCCCCATGTTGGTCTTAGAGATTACTTAGGGAAATAAAAAAATAATAATAGTAACTAGCTCCTAAATTCCAGACTTTCAGGGGCTGGTATTGAAATTCAACAAAGCTATTTCTTTTAAGATTTATTTTAAATGTTGACTTCTCTTAGATTAGCCTAATTCCCTTTAAGATTAAGTCTGTAGCCACCTTGACCTTTAGCAGAGCAAATAAGATTGATCCTCTCAGAGTCATCCTTGGCTGGGGGACGAGTGACCAAGCATCATAATTTTCTGCATTTCACATTTTCCAAACAAGTAGAGTGAATAAAATTATGAATCTGAAATTGTGGATATCGTGTTTGATAGATAATTGCTAAATTAGGGTTAAAAATATTGCATCCGTTGGTGGATTAGAATGGACCAGCAGTTTCCAAATATGCATCTGAGCGGTTTCATACTGAGTGCTTCGGGACCTATAATCTTTCAAAGACCTTGTTAAACTGTTTGATAAGGGGAATTATTTATTGGTTCCAGAATATTAAAATTATAAAATCAAAATTATTAATAATGTCAAAAGCTAAATTATGTAAATCCTTTAGTTACAGTAACAGAGTGGAATGTTGGTCATTTTATTTTGTTTTACATTATTTAGGTTGTAATCTCAAAAGTCTAAGTGCCTAAGGCCTAAGAAGATCTTACAGCCACCCTGATCAAAAGCACCTGGAAAAGCTTTAAATCCAGATTCCTGGGACCCACTCCAGACCCTAAGACTCACACCTTGCAGAGTATGAACCAGGAATCTGTATTTTAAAAGCTCTCCCAAACAGTTCTGACGATAGCCCTATGTACATGATATAATCTGGATCAACTTTGATTTTTTGCCAGATCCTGTGCTAACAACAAAATCTTATGCTTGTGTCCCAAATACTTAACAACTGTCTTCAAAATGTACTGATTGGCAATATTTATCTAAATTACAAATTCATGTGCTTCTCTGACTCAGATATAAACCACTTATGATAATTTATCTTATATATTTGCCTTGATAAAAGCATATTTTTTATTACAAATAACTAGGAACCATCCAAGGATATATCTACTAGGAACTAGCTGAATAAACAGTTGCTTCTAACATACTCTAGAGCTGTAAGAGGGAACAAGCACTGTGTGTCCCAATTTGGAAAAATACCCAGGGTGTATTGTTAATGCAAAACAGAAAGGTGAGGTACAGAATATATTATACATTACCATCTGTGTAAGAAAGAGAGGAAAGAATAACTTAACATCTTTTTGCTCTTTTTTAGTGAGTTTTTAAAAATTGGGGCACTTGGGTGGCTCAGTCGGTTACATGTTTGACTCTTGATCTCAGTTCAGGTCTTGATCTCAGGGTCGTGAGTTCAAACCCCACACTGGGCTCTGCACTGGGCTTGGAGCCTACCTAAAAAAAAATAATTGAAGTGACATTGACATATAATATTATATTAGTAATTCAACATTATATACATTACAAAATTATCACCATAACAAGTCTAGTGACCATTTGTCAGAGTTTAATTATTTTAGATACCTCATGTTAGTGAAATCATGCAGTCCCCCAACAACTGGCTTATTTCACTTAGCATGATGTCCTCAAGGTTTATCCATGCTGCCGAATAATGTTCCCTTGCATATATATATATCACATTTTCTTTATTTATTCATGAACGTTTAGGGTGTTTCCATGTTTTTGCTATTGTGAATAGTGCTCCAGTGGACATGGGAGTGATAATATTTCTTCAAGATTCTGGCTTCAACTCTTTTGGGTCAATACCCAGAAGTAGGATCACTAGATTTATATGGTAGTTCTGTTTTTATAATTTTTTGAGGAATCTCCATACTTTTTTCCATAGTCTCTGTACCAGTTTACATTCCTACCAAGAATCTATACCGATTTACAATGTACCAACAATACAACCCCCAACAGGGTTCCAAATTCCTCACATCCTCATTGACACTTGTTTTTTGTTTTGTTGTTGTTGTTGTTGTTTTTAATAATTAGCCACTCCAACAGGTATGAAGTGATAGGGACAGGAGGCAGGAGAAAATGAGGAGTTTCTAATCAGCGGGTATGAAGTTTCATTTATGCAAGATGAGTATGTTCTAGAGAGCTGCTGTACAATATTGTGTTATACACTTAAAAGCTAAAGGGGATAGATTTCTGTTAAATGTTCCTACCACAATAAACTAAAAATAAAAATCAACAAAAACATGTCTTTATATTTACTTCTAATTCTCTAAAAAGAAAACGAAATATACACAAAAAAACCTAGTAAATATGTTTACAGATGAGGTGAGAAAGTTAAGGACTGTGGAACTGGTAAATGTGGATAGGGCAGGAATGAGGTATTTTGTATACATTTATTATTGGTAGTAAGCCATATGAAACATATCTACAACATATTTTTAAATAATTAAAAGTGAAAAATAAAATAATTTTGTTTTATCTTATCTTAGAAATTAAATGTTTTATCATTTCTGGATAATGCAAATTCATAATTGTAATGAAGTTTCTTGATGATACATCCGTACAACAAAAAGAAATAATACTAGCGATCCTTCAAAAAAGACATCAAGTAAACCCAAATGTTTAGGAACATGTGTCAAGCCAGAGAATATAATAGTCTATCATCAGTCTTGGTTTGAAAGCTAAGTGCTTTCCAAATTCCCTGGAATGACTTATTTTCTTCACCAGAGCATACTCTGATATTTTCTTGCCAAAAGACTCTCATCTCAAATCCAACAGTCCTGAGGCAGAACATAGCAGACTCTGCCCCACTACGGTATGTTTTTAAAGGAACAACGAAGAAAAGGATAAATCCATTTGAAATTCAAAATTCTGGGGAAATTCTGGAAGTGGGCGGATAGCAGTTAACCAGCTTTGACACAGAGCCAGAACCCCTGAGAGGACGCTCCCAGATTATCTTTCCTTGGTCCCCATATGTTTGGGACGTATCAGAAATGTGTGTGTGTGTCTAATAATACTAGAGAAAACTGGATAATATCTGGAGGTAGAACTTTTCTCTCATGAAGTTTTGATACAAGAGATAATATAGATTCTCATAGTAAGATACTTCTTAAATATGACTTCATTCTTATCTGACATGCCAAAAGAATATTTCTGAGTGTTAGGCATAGGGGGATTTCCAGTTATCCACTGGACCTTCTCACAGCACCATGCTGAAGCTTGTAGAGGGGAAGGCAAGTATCCTAAGGCTTCCACCTACGCCCATGTTCCCAAAATACCACCTGCATCTCCAATGAGCATGGCTCTCTTGCTGCAGGCTTTGGATTATTTTCCCAAAATAAAAGACACCCAACCCTTCATGGAATTTTTAGTCATTTTCATTCCTAAGGGGATGATTCACCAGTATAGAATTAGGTAAACATATAGGGGGAAAAAAAAAAACTGTTGCAAATATGCAGATGTTCCTAGATGTCATTTTGATAAGCAAACTAGTACTGAACTGCTTTTGAATGACAACTGTTACACTCCCTTTCTTATTGCTGATTGAACTTGTAGCGGCCATTTAACTTCATCGGTTTATTTTCTGGAATATTAGAGCAATAGCTTGAACCTGTATGCAGGCTTATGGGTGAATATGTGACACTCACCCCTTGGCATTGGAACTGGATTTCAGTCCAGGTAGCAAAAGCAAATGCTTTTGCACTCAGGCTCTCCCCTGAAAATGTAAAGCAATGATTTGTCCTTACTGGCCTCTGGAAGATCTAACACATAACCTCTCTGAGATTCTGTTTCCTCATCTTTAAGTCCTGACATGGCAGTGCACATGAAGGCCATTTGCATCTAATTATTTTACCTGTGCATAATATACATCGTATGCCTTATGACATTACTCATTATTAATAATAACCATCATCATCATCATCATTCATCTTAAATAATTTTCAACCTTGAAGGACTTTTAATGTATTTAGTTCAACTTTATTTTTTCACAGAAGAGGAAGCTGACATTCAAGAGATGTGGGAATTGCTTGGGGCAGTCATCTAATTAATGGCAAAATAGTAGTATCTAGATCACAGGCTTACTAATTCCAGTCCAGAGTGCTTTGTGCCACATCATGTGACCTTACCGTCAGCATGGAGCATCACTCTAATTCTAGGTTTTTTAAAAAAAAATGTGTTTTTGCACAGAAAATGAAAAAAATTCTATTCAGTCTGAGTGATCTGTTTTCTTTTTTGTAATTTTATGTTTTATTAATTTTCTTACAATAAGCAATAATTATTTTATAAGCACTTACCAACAAAAATAACTTTAAACTTACGTTGGTATTACATCACCCTATAGCTGTTTGGAAATTTCTTGAAAACAGAAAACAAATTAAGAAGGAAGATGTAAAAGTACAATTATGCTGGAATCCTAGGCCAAGGAAATGAAGGGCTTTTCTGATTTGTTTCATTTTGTTTGTTTTTGTTTTTTGCTATCCCTTCTAGTCATACATCCTCATGGGTAATGTTCCTGGAGAAAAAGAAGAGCTAGAGAAAAATTTTGCCTTATTGCTTTTTCAGTCCAGCTCACTTCTAGTTGGATTTTAACTGGGCATATGGTAGGCATTAAAAAACTTGTTAAAATGTACTCCTTTTGTTAGCATGCTCTAAATCAGAGGGAGTTCAACCACGAACCTTTTCAGATGTGTTCATTTTTATGACATACACAGAAGATAGATCTGACAATTATTTTCACCATGTCTTATTTTAGAGTAAACAACACAAATAGGACATCTGCTTTCATTTTTTATTTTTGAGAAGGAAAGAGATTGAAAAACAAATTTAAGTCCCAAACACATCAAGGCAGGTTTTAAGGAGCTGGATTCCCTTGATGAATCGGGATGCACGAAGGTAGTGGAGTCTTCCCCTAATCTGTTTAGGTGGATAACCTTTCCTTCCTTGTCAAAGGTAGTTGGAGATCTCTGTCTTTTGATCAAAGACATAGATTTATATGTGAAGATGAAAGAATTCACCCTCTATGTTTAATCAGTGCTCAACAACTTTCCGTGCTACCAGACTATTGAAGAATTTACTTTTTTCTTAAGTCTATGTGTATCTTTCCATGACCATAAAGGGAAGCAGTGAGAAAGAGAGAGGGATGCACAGCCCTGAGAGAGTCAGCATGTTCAGGTTCTAGCATCCACTCTGTTGTTAGTTGGATGATTTCCCTGAGTAGTTTAACTTTCAGCATATATTTATTGAATGAACAGCAATCTCTCTGGATTTCAGCTTCTTTATCTGTAGAAGAAGGGAATAAACAAGTGAGGTTCACCTCTGTGTATAAGAGATGGAGCTGGCTTGAAGTTACCTAGAACTGGGATAAGGGAAAAAATTTTTTGTGAGTGAGTTCATGGAAGGGACACTGTGCTGACTTCTGATACTAGAGCAGCTCTACTCAGAACAGGTGTAAACATTGGACTTCTAAATTAGATTTTCTTTGATTAAGGGTTTGGCTGGCAGAATAAGGAATCTGGAGACCACTGTGCTCTGTGAATTTTAGGTTTTTTTCCCAGCTCGAATATTCTGTGGTTCCGGTTATTATGATGGCAATTAAAGCTAACAATTATTACATAACATAAATGTTCCCATTTAAATATATGATTCAAAGTATGTTCTGTAGGCCACTGTGATGGTGTTTAACTTCCTCAAAGAGGAATTATACTCATCTTCTCATTTTAGCTTTTAACATCTCCAAGTCTATGGACGAGTCTGACAAAACAAAGAGAATGTAAGTTGGTTGCCCAAGATCACATAATAAGTTAGATTAGTGCGAGGATTAGGATCTAACTTTTCCGATTTCCGGTCAAGTTTTGATTCCACTAACTTAGCTAGAAATTAAAAAAATGAGCATGAGTCCAATCTATCGTTGCCCTAAGGGTTGAAGAATTTTTATAACACTTTATAGAATTCTGAGATGGAAAACTGTTACCACCAATGCAAGAAGCCTCACTAAATGGGATAGCTGCTCCCAGGAGCGCTGCTCCGAGGCCAACCACAAAGCTTCCCGGCTTAACAAGAATAGCCAGTGATTCACGGTAAGAATTAATTTATTAATTTATTAATATTAATATGTGATTTGATTTAGAAGGATGAAAATTCAACAAAACCTGGCTACCAGGAACCAAAATATCAGCTCCATTTTGTCAAATCTCTTAAGGATTTATCAGTGAAGTTACTTGACACATTCATAGTTGGTGATTGGTTCAACTCTACTTTCATAGACAAGTTAAGAGGCAGGCTCGTACAGCCACATACTTTATCTGTTTCCAGAGACCACAGCAGTGGAATGGGATATAAAGGAAGAGTAAGCTGAATAGTGTCAAAGAAGTATGTACCTAGATCTGTTTCTAAGTATTCCCTCTATGGCTTTAGGTCATTCTCAGAGGTATCTCACGTGTGTTAGCCATAAATTTTCCTCACTACTCGCCATGATGATATTTTATTATGCTCATTTTCCTTTCTGGTTCCTTCAATGATGCACATTGTTACTTCCCACCCTGATGTCCAATAATTCTGCCACCCAGTGTTACCGAAATATTATATCCTTTTTTGCTTCTCTAGTTCAAACTTTGTTAGTATAGCTCTCTACTTTAGATACCATGTATATTTTGTAGGCTAAATGGGGCCCATTCATTTAAGCATTTTAATCTCTATTCTGAAGTAAAGCTATGATGCAATGATGTTTGGGCCCCTCAATATCTTCCAGAGAATGTATGAAATTAATATTTTAATTTTTTTACTACCACTGTATTAAAAATTACCCTTACCAGACATGAATCCATCGAGTCAAGACTCTAAAATTTACCTCAAACCAATCTTAAGGGACTTCAATTTTCTTTTCCGTTTTTTTTTTTTTTTTTAAGGTTCTTCAGTCTCTACTGAGATTAAGCCTATTCTATTTGCCCTACAGAAGTGGCCTTAAGTGCAAGGCAAATATCCTATTTAGCTTCTCAAGCTGAGACTCCCCACTACATATAGAGTCTGTGCATAGTTTAACAAGATTTCCACTGTAAATTTCCACAGAACCCCACAAAATATTTTGTCCCCATCTGTAATAACTCCAGGTTGTTTATAGAGGCAGGATAATCTGCAGAGTTACTCATATTTAGAACTACTGAAAGAATGGTTGTAGAAGTAGTACATGGCCGATGTTCCCCAAGGAAAGAACTTAAGATACAACTCTTGCCCAGTTTAATCTTGGTGCCAACATACCCAGAGACTGTGTCTTTGAAATATCCCTGCCCAAGTAGTTAAAATAAATTAAGAGGTCTGCCTATTCCAGGAACGGTCCCTAAAATGACGATTTTTTCTTCATGTCCAGTGATTATGTTTTCAAAAAGGTGCTTTTAAAAACCACCTTTTTGCTAACGAAATGCATAATCTGTCCAAAAACAAGGCTGTGGCTTAGCAGGTTGTTCTACTCGGCTTTCCAGCTGAAGGTAAACAGGATGCTTTGCTTAATTTTCCCTATTTTTCTTCATTTACAGTCATGCCATACTGTCTCCTCCCTCATAGCCCGAGGCAAATTCAGATGGAGCCACATCAATGTGGTAACACCAAGAAAAAAAACCATTTCTCCTCCTTGCGTTTAGCACAGAATCCAAAAAGAGAAAGAGTTAAAGAGCATACTTTCATGTGCTGGACCTTTACATTTACATATTTAGAGTAATATAGAAGTAATGCTGAGAACTGATTCCAGGGAAGTTAAACATAGAACATAGATTACAGAAAAATTCCAATGTGAAAAATCCAGAACAAAGAGCATAGATGAAGTCTGAGTGCAATCTGAATATTGGTAGTCAGTACTCATGGGAAAGAATAATCAGCACAGTCATGAGACGGATTTCCGACTTGATTGTGAGCATTATTAGTGTCATAATACCTTCACTGGCCTGATTCTTGGATATTGTATTCTTGTGGAAATGCGTATTGATGGGATGCCCGTCCTTTGCTAAAGCAAAATCTATAAACATTGTCTTGTATTTAATATCTTAAAAATAAGTGCATCAGCAGAAGCCTAATTTAAGATCCTTCCTTTAATTAGCTACATCCCTGAGTCAAATAATATTTTTATTTGTTTTTAAGCTTTTCATGTACACATGCACTAGGAGGAAATGGGTCATTGTTGTACTGGTATTTTCATACCCTAAACATATTTTTAAAGTATTGTTTGTTATTTACTCTAATATTTAATATAAATCACAAAACTTAGCAAGGTAATAATGCCAATGCATGCAACTGTCTCTAGTTCCCAAATTGTAATTACTTTGTTATTTTATCTTGCTCTTCATTTTCTTTAACTCCTATTGTGCAACTTCAGTGTTCCATAGGCGGGAATTAAGCCATCAAAGTAGATGTCATCTTGGAATTGTACATTCATAGGGCCGACCACTGTTCCAATATGACCCATATGATGGCTATCAATTTTAAACTCCTTATTTCACTTCTAATGAATGTCTACAGACTTGTCTGTAATATCGTAAAGGAAAAAAAAATGATTTTTGAATGAAGCCACTCACAAAAATTCAAGAGGACTTAAAAGTTTTAAATTCCTGTTTTAAGCTAAGTCTCTTCTGTGTTTCCCTGGGGTAAATAGTCAATGAAAAATAATAGAGAAGTTGCACAGACAGCGGTGCTGTGGACAAATACAACCATCTCCAAAAGTATTTCTGGAGATACAGAACTTATACAATGGTCACATTTCAGATGTTAGTAAGAACATTTGTCGTCAGAAATAATCATTTCACTTTTAAAGTTTTGCGCCTTGGGGGTTGCTCAGTGCATTCAGCTCTGGGTGAAAATTGAGTAAGCCAGTGATCTGAACCCATTCAAATGTAAAAGAAAAAAAAAAGCACCTTGATTATTTCAAGGGTGGATCAAACTCTGGGCTTTAAGACCAAGTCCCTATCTTAACCTTTCTACACAATGGTCCTATGTGGTAGACTAAATCCAAAAAAAGTGTCCAATTTCTCATAGTGCTTTAGGCATCCAGGTCTGGGTAGATTAACTTTCCATTCATGAAATGTTTCATTCAGGTGTTCAGAAATAGTGCAGGAAAAATAAATGAAAACTTAATATGTATTTGCATCGAGTCATTTTACCATCAATAACCTGGACTTACTGGAAAACTAGAAAGACAAACTCTAAAATTGTTTATATTCTTTACAAAAATATGTTCTCCATATTTAGCAGCCCTGTTCATGTAGTAAAATGAATGTATACCTTCTGTTTCCTCTACCATAACCAGACTGAAACCTACCTATCGTGTTTGGATACACAACAGTTAGTTTAACTTAAATATTGTCCCTGTTTCAGTTGTATCTTTTTAGTTGTAAGTAAAAATGGGTGGTCCTTCAGTTACCACCTGGAAGGGCCCACTTTATCTTACAGTATTTCACATTATTTCTTAGGTTACTTTCCTGTGATGTAGGTTTTCTGGATACTTTCTTTTACTCCTCATGTTATAATCCATCTCTAAATTCATGTTGCCGGAGTCAGTAAATATTTTAAATATTTGTTGCCCTTTCTATTGTTACTTTTTTGCACCAGGGAAAAACCGAAACTCTCAGTGTTGAGGAAAAGGATGACTTCATTACAATTATTAGTATTGCTAGTTATTATAATTAGTATTAGTTAGTGGGATTTTTAATATTAGCACCAACAAGTACCTATTTGAGCCTTTACTGTGTGTAAAATCCAAGGGGGGACTTCTACTTGCGTATGAGAAAAATAGAAAATGCAAGAAGATCCCCCTAGAAAAAGGAAAAATCGAGTGTGTAACTACTTTAAAAATCTGCTATTTGAATAGATGTCATATAAAATGGCTCTCTCCACATGGACGGTGAGCTGTCCATCACCCCTCGTTACATCATTCCAGTTACACCGATGTAGCTGATTCCACCAGTGCTTGGTTAGGGTTTTGTTAAGACTCTGCTTCAGAGTGCTAATGTATTATTTAGTTGTATATCTGTCCGTGAAGGTGCCCAGGAAATGAGTTTGCTGTCAGGATGTCTTGGTGCTAGAAGGAGTGCCATCATTGTGAGTCTTCGTACCCACTGTTGAGGCAGTAACCTAATCCTAATCTCAATCCTAGTATTTCACTGATGTGTGCACGGATTTCACATCACCGGTACATCTCCAGCTCCTAGAATCGAGCTTAGTATATGCAGTCGAAACAGTCACAGGCTTTAAAAAAAAAAAAAAAAAAAGATGAAAATAAGAACTCTCACTGATTGGGAACTGTTAAATTAGAAGAAAAAAATAGACCATTTATTTGCAAGTGAACAGCTTATTTAAAATTTAAGATATTTCATATCCACCTGAGAGAACGTGGAAGGCGGAAGCATATAGCTTCACCCCTCTGCTTTTAAGGATGGCTGAAATTAGAAGTTCTTTCACATTCTCTTATGTCAGTCAGAAAGCAATCTTTGGCTAAATTATCATTCATTTCTCAATAATCCCCTGGTTTAATTCTGTTCTCTGAAAAAAACCTTGAGCATTATACTAACAGACTTTTAAAAGTATTCAGTCCAAAAACGGGATATAAGCATTGTCATAATCTCTCATTTAGAATTAAATTCCATTGTACTATTGACAGTCGCTTTATCCGAGAGTCAGATACGGAATTATCCCACAAGTAACTCATCTGTGGCTTCCAGCCCTCTAGCCTTGGGCTTTTCCTGTCTCAGCCTGAATGTCAGACCATGCTGTTGCTGCGTTGGATCCACTAGATCAATCTGGATATGGCAGCTGACCTCCCCGACTCCATCACAGAACACGGGCCAACGACCTCGAATTTCTGGAGTGGGGATGCATATTCTGTGCCCTTTATCTCTGTTAAGAGCAGTGTAAGCTTTTAGGCTTTAGGTTTTGAATTGCTTGTGAAAAGGGCACTGAAAAATGTAAACACGAGCAGCTGCGGGAGCCTCCTTCTGTCCAGGAAGCATTTAATTTGCTTACACTGGCCTATTGGCGGCCCAGCCTGCGGAAAGTGGATATTCTCCTTTAGAATGTCACGGTGCAGACTGGCTGACAGTTTTTTGTCAGTCAATCCAGTCACCTAAATCACTTCTTTGTATCTGAACCTGGGAAAAAATAGCAGTAAGGGAACAACCGAGGATGTGGTTATCATGAGATAATCAACCCCCTGGGGAGATCTGACACACCTGTCCTATTCTGTCTTAGGCCCGGGAGGGTGATTAAGGCAGGAAAAACTGCTCCCTGTCTCCTTCACCCCTATCACACTTTGATACAGCAGGAACCACCAGCCTATAAATACATCCCCTGATAAAATCAGCTCACCTTGCACCCATGACTGCCGTCCGCAAGGAGAAGTGGCAAATAGCACAGGAAGCCATAGACTGTTATTATTTTACTTCCCTGACAAGGATTCCCAGATAAAAATCCATTGCAAGAGCAGTGTCTGGTGAAAATGAAGGCCATGCCTGGGTCCACTGGGATTTTCCCTGTAAATCATACCTGCTCCACCTGGGGCAGGCCACCTTGGGGAAGGCTGTTGGAGACAAAATCCTCTCCATCAGTGGGTTAGTGCATGTGAAATCACTCTGTGTAACAGGAAAGACAAGAGCGCTCTTTATTTCCTTTGGGTCCAAACCTGTTTTGCCTATGAGCCTTCGGTCATGAACAACTTTCCTGCCAGGTGAAATGGAGTGTTTACAGGCATGGAAAAAAAATTTAAAAAGAAGACGAAATTTTTTATTTCCCTTCTCCACAGTAAATGCGTTTCATTACAGCAGACTTTTCAGGCTGGATGCCAGAAATCTCACATATGAAGGAAAACTAGTTAAAATAAAACAAAACCAATCCCACCCATTTTGATTTCAATGTGGAAAAACTCTCCATGTGGGTCAGTTATAAAATAAAAGTTCAGAGCCACACCAACTGAACCTGATGTGTACAGCGGATTTGGGGGATTCACGCTCATTCCCTTCTTCCCATGGAGAAGGTGGCATTCTAAGCAGAAGGCATTCTGCTTTGTCGCCAGCCAGAGTGAGTTTACCACTGAGGTGGTCTGTATATTATGTGCAATAACTGCTCTGTGGATTCATGCTTAAATCTGAAATATGTTTCCACAAATTCATAAACCAGTCAATGCAATAGAAGAGTACAGGGAAATGTGTATCCTTTCATGAATTGTGTGATTCCTTGATAATTTTTTAATCATTTCGATGCCCAGTCTGGCTGGAAGAGGGGGGTCCGAAATGCAAATAAGTTGCAGGTGGATTTTTTAAAATGCAAATGGCATCTAGGAGGAGTGAGAGGGTCTTAGAAAGTGGTTCCTGAGTTAAGTCTTGGGGACAGGTGTTAAGTCAAAGGACATTGGGGGCAGAGGGTTCAGAGTGGGATAAAACAAAATGGTCTTTGAGTGAATGCGTGATTTTCCCTCAACAGTGGCTTTGAGTGCTGTCAGGTTTCCATATCCCTTCCAGCAACTGGTATTATCACACCTTTTCTTTAGTTTTGCCAATCTGGTAAGTATGAAAAGATTTCCTGCTATTTTGCATTTTCCTAATTATTACAGTGTGTGAGCCTTCTCTCCTGTGCTTATTGGTCATTCAGAAATCCCCTTTTGTGAATTATTTATTTCAGTAATTTGCTCATTTTCTGTTGTTTTTTTTTCCTTAAATTTTTTTTCAATATGTATGTGTAAATTGTTCTAGTAAACTTTATCAATGGCTGATTCATCCTCAGTAATTGGTAATCATTAATTTATCATATAAATTCTATTATGTACTTGGATCAATCCTGGGCTTCCCAGACTGTTCCTTTGCTTGGTTGTCTATTTCTCTGTAAATTCTCTTATTTGTAAGATTCTCACATAGCATGCAATTTGTTGTTATTGTTGTTAAAACGTATCTAAGAGAGCATGTGAGTGGCTAATGGTGAAAAATCTCCTTCCAACATGTTTTTACATGTTTTTCTGCTGGACCTTTAAGGATTTCTAAAGTTCTAGGTTTTGCTTGTTTACTTGATTACTTATTTGTTTGCTTGTAATTGTTAATTTGTGGAGAAGTCTTCCCACACATTTAGGAAGGGTGAAATTGAATATCACACACCTAAGATTTTAAGTTCTTGGGCACAAATTAAGTTTTCCCCATTCGAGACTCCCTCATTGCTTCTCAGGGCATGTAGGAGGAGATTGAACCCCCCTCAATTTTTCATGAATAGGTGGCTTTCTGAGGAGGAGAATTCTAGCTTCATCCACTCCAGGCGGATCAAGATCACTTTTCTTGCCTCTTCTGGGGCTTTAGAATTCCAGCCCCTGGCATCTCAGCTACCTCATCAATTCATTCATAATGTTCTGCATTCCCATCTTTTATTATTTTTTAAAATTTATTTTCTTGGGGCGCCTGGGTGGCTCAGTCGTTAAGCGTCTGCCTTCAGCTCAGGTCATGGTCCCAGGGTCCTGGGATTGAGCCCCGCATTGGGCTCCCTGCTCCTTGGGAAGCCTACTTCTCCCTCTTCCACTCCCCCTGCTTGTGTTCCCTCTCTCGTTGTGTCTGTCTGTCAAATAAATAAATAAAATCTTTAAAAGAAATAAAAAATAAAAAATAAAATTTATTTTCTTTATTGCACTGAAGGATTACCACTCCACCCGCAAATCTTACTCTTTAAAGTGAAGCTATATAGTATATATTATTATTGAATGTTTCATCTGTAAATTCTGTGTGTTCTCATCAAAATAACTCCTCTTGAGTTCACACCAGAAGGTAGCCACCCATCTCATGTTTTCCAAGTCTGTAGTGCTTCCATTCCTGGAATAAGCCCTACTTCATCATTATATTTTAATATGGATCAAATCTACTATATTATTTTTTTAAAAGGTTTTATTTATTTATTTGAGAGAGAGAGAATGAGAGAGAGCACATGAGAGGGGGGAGGGTCAGAGGGAGAAGCACACTCCCTGCCGAGCAGGGAGCCCGATTTGGGACTCGATCCCGGGACTCCAGGATCATGACCTGAGCCGAAGGCAGTGGCTTAACCAACTGAGCCACCCAGGCGCCCTACTATATTATTTTTTTTAATTTTTACATTGTTGTATAAAATATATTCATCTTATATTTTGTTCCTTCTATTGTCTTCATCTGGTTTTGGTATGAAGTTGTACAGAATTGTAAAGAATTGAGGGACCTTTATTTACCTCTTTTATGACCATCTGAAAATAGTTTTTAAAAGACTGTACCTTTATGTTTTAGATATTGCCTTTTAGATGATCTATAAAGTTATTTAACCTGTGTAGTGTTTTGTTTTGCTTTGTTTTGTTATTTTTGATAATTGGTTCAGTTTTATTAACAATTTTTGGTATTATGTGTCCCATTTTTTTCTTGAGTCAATTTTGATAATTCATACTTTTTTCTTTAAAACTATCCATTTGATCTAAAATTTCAATATTCCCAAAAATGGTATTGGTATACTTTCTAATTTTTTTTAATTCTTGATTTGTAGTTTTATTCATATTTTCAAGCTGATTTTGTGTATTTTTGCTTTCTGTCCATTTTTTCCTAAATAATCATTCTAATGATTTACTTTGTCTATTCAAAAAATAGTTTTAATTTTCTTGATTCTTATTATGAAGGACTTTAAATTCAAACTGAATTAATACACTGAAGCCATTTAAAATAATGCCTTGAAAAAGAATAGTCAAATCAAATCTGATCTAATCATGCCCTGTAGAGATTAAGTATGCAATCATTGCAAGCTAGCTTTTATTGTTATTGTCATTTCTCTTTTATATCTCTAAATTCATTAATGATTGCTTTTATTTTTGGAATTTCTCCTTTTTGATTTCATTTATTTTTCTTTTGTTTATTTTCTTAAGTTAAATGCTGCTCCTCATTTTTTATCAGTTTTAGTATTTATGCATGTGAAATTTTCTCTTAAATATTTAATTGAATCTCACAAATGCTATCCTATGGGTTTCATTTCGTTAATAGTCATTTCATTACTATATAAATTTCCAGTAATCTTGGATTTATTTTCAGTTTCAATCAACAAATTTTTATAGATTTTTATTTCCTTACTTGTTTTTTTTCTCCTTAATTTTGTTACCCTATCTTTTATTTTGATGAGGAAATGTTCTCTGTCCTACTGTCCTGTCCTATTTCTGCTTCCTTGGAATTTACTAAGGTTTTATGGTGGCTTCATATACTGTCAATTGTGAATATTATATAGGCCCTTGTAAAGGCCTCTTCTTTTTCTGGAATCTAGAGTTACACACACACACACACACGCACACACACACACTATTAGATCTGCGTATTTATTTTTTCTAGAGTTTTTAATTTTCATATTTATTTTTGATCCCCATACTTGTCGTGAGTAGGGGAGATAAGTTGCCATCTACTACTTTCGGAATTCTGTGTACTTTTAGTATTTCTTGTAGCTTTTGTCTTAAGAAATTTGCCAGTATGTTGTTTGGTGCATGGTGACTCATACCTATTAGGTATTCATTGTGAATTGAGAGTTTTCATGTTCACTATGTAGTCATTTTAATGCCCTTTCCTCTGAATCCATCACTGTTTATATTAAGATTAGGATCTTTATTTCCTTTGATCATTCATTGGCTTATTATTCCTCACTCCACATTTTTATGTTCAGTCCCCTCCCACATCCCTCCACACCCTCCCTTGGTTAAATCCCTTTGTTTGGGTGTCATGTTTGGGTGATAAAGAGTTGCAGTCTGCACTGAGCTCTACAGTGTAGAGTTGTAATCTTGTCTGGGAGGGGCTTTTATTTTTTTTCCGGCCTTTACATTTTTATAGAATTTACATCTGCTGATAAAAATCTAATAAGAGTATAAACCATGATCTAAGTTATACTTTCCGTATGTATCACTGCTGCTGCTTTTTATCCTACTTTTGCAAAATGATTTGGCGTTTCCTAACTGTGTTGTGTGTTGTGTGGCTCTGTCTCGTTATTCCAAAGTCTCACTAACTGTTTTTCACTCTACTGGACTCTGTGATCAACATGCTCCTTTCATCTCCCTCTTCTAGAGAATATATTTTTTTTTTATTCTTATGTTAATCCCCATACATTACATCATTAGTTCTAGATGAAGTGTTCCATGATTCATTGTT
>NC_138383.1:8459183-8479491 GCF_054177405.1 Leptonychotes weddellii
GAAAAACCCACAGCAAATATCATCATCAATGGGGAAAAGCTGAGAGCCTTTCCCTTAAGATCAGAAACATGACAAGGATGACCACTCTCTCCACTATTGTTCAACATAGTACTAGAAGTCCTAACAACAGCAATCAGACAACAAAAAGAAAAGGTATTCAAATTGGCAAAGAAGAAGTCAAACTCTCTCTCTTCACAGATGACATGATACTTTAGGTGGAAAATCCAAAAGACCCCGCCTCCAAATTACTAGAACTTATACAGCAATTGAGTAATGTGGCAGGATACAAAATCAATGCACAGAAATCAGTTGCTTTCTTATACACTAACAATACAACTGTAGAAAGAAATTAGAGAATCGATTCCATTTACAGTAGCATCCAAAACCATAAGATACCTCAGAATAAACCTAACCAAAGAGGTAAATGATCTATACTGTAGGAACTACAGAACACTCATGAAAGAAATTGAAGAAAACACAGAAAGATAGAAAAACATTCCATGCTCATGGATTGGAAGAATAAACATTGTTAAAATGTCTATGCTGCCCAGAGCAATCTATACCTTCAGCACCATCCCTATCAAAATTCCAATGACATTTTTCAAAGTGCTGGAACAAATAATCCTAAAATTTGTATGGAATCAGAAAAGACCCCGAATCGCCAAGGAAATGTTGAAAAAGAAAAACAAAGCTGGGGGATATTGGCTTTTTAAAATGAACCCCTAGAATGTCTCCTCCTCCAAGACAGAACAAAATAAAACCAAATTGTCATTTTGATGACATACCCCAAATGACCATTCAAAAAAGCTGTTAGTGCCTCTGTTCAACTGCATTCCAAAAGACAGATGAAGACAGTTACCCTTGCCTACATCCTCAAGTCCAAAGGAAATTGAAAGCACCAAATAAAGTCTGCATCATCTTTTTTACTATTGTCGACCTGTGATGTAAGAATCCTCCTAGATTAAATTGGACACCATAAGCTAAAGCTGGTACATGCGTAACATGTACAGCCCACTTTTGTGAAACACATGACATATAAAGAGAAGTATATAAAACATATGTACAGCTGAAAGATTAAAACAGAACGAACACTTATTATCCATTATGCAGTTTAATAAATAAAACATTACCCTAAAAGCCTCCCCAACCCCCCTCTGTGACCTTCCCAGATTGCATCCTCTCCTGTGGCAGAAAGATGAGCCCACAAAGACGTCCCCGCAACCTATGAATATGTTACCTTCTGTGGCATAAGGGACTTTGCAGGTGTAATGAAGTTAAGGAACTTGAGATGGGGAGAGCCTGGATTATCTAGCTGGGCTCAGTGGCATCACAGGGTCCTTATAAGAGGTATGCAAGAAGACTAGGAATCAGAGTCAGAAAAAGAAGATGTGTTGATGACACCAAAGGTTAGAATGATCCAAGGAATGCAGGCGGCCTCTGAAGTTAGAAGAGGAAGAGGCTTCTCCCTGGAAGTCTCCAGAAAGAACACAGCCCTGCTGACATTTTGATTTCATATTTCTGACTTCTAGAATTGCAAAAGAACACTTTTTTCTTGTTTTAAGTGACTAAGATTATGGCAGTTTGTTATAGCAGCCATCAGAAACTAATACACACTCCCTTCCCTGGAAGTAACCACAGTCCTGACTTTTGTGATAATCACTCAATTGCTTGCTTCTTCGTTTGATTTTAAAGTTGTACCACCTGCACATGTGTCTTTAAACAATATGCTAGTAAACTTGCAAACCTGAGTAGTGAGCACAATGTATAAGCTGTATAAGAGACAGGGTGTGATTGCTGTGTTATGTGAGAACTTCACGGAGAAAATAAACTGAGCAGTAGCTCTGGTTTCAGTTCCCTGAGAGTTTACAAAATCTTCTGGGGAAGTCAGCAGGCAAGTTCATGAGTAAGGCTTGAGTAACCCAAGACTCACAAGGCTGGTGTACCTTGTTGGTTATAGGATGAATACTGAGTATCTAAATATCTAAATATGAAAATTAGAATGTCCGGTCCCTCTCTAAAGATTTGTTTTTTCCTGGATAATCTCTCACCTATCTTGCTGTGTTTACACTTTGGGTCTTCTATCCCGTATTGGAGGCTTTCAGATATCTGTTGATTCATGGCTGTCTGCTTTGTGAAGAGTAGTGGAGACTAAAACCTTCATTAGAGTCATGCTGATGAGATTACTGGTAGTATTGCTGAAGAATAATCTAGGTGGGCGTTGGTTTGGGATCCCTTGATGTCTGTATCCTAAGAGAATACCACCAGATCCCCAAGAAAACATTCTTCCAATTTCTTGTCTGGGGTTAAAGGTTAGGCTGTCAGTATGTTTGGAACAGAACGGGAGAAAAAGGCTGTGGGGAAAGGCCTCTGTTTTCAAAATTCAGCATGTAAGTTAATTCCCCTCTTTGCATTCATTACAGTGTCCACGTTCTCATCCTTACCTGGCATCCCCCAACCCACAAGACCCTCTAATTCATACTAGCCACGGGATAAGTCTATACATTCTTGAAAGTGTAGGGGGCAAACAGTTGCTCTACAATGTTGGGATGAGCATGTAAGGATCTAAGTGCTTCTCTATCAGCTTCTCAGTCCTTCTGATCTTAGCTGTCTTTCCTTCTTCCCTAGTTCTAGAGCTTTTCAAAAATTCGGGTAAAATATACCTTTCCTTATTTCAAACTTGGGATTTAACTTCCTTGGTTCAGTTAAGTCAGCTACCACTGGCCCATCCCCTTCCCAGCTTTCAGCCATGTGCTGCTTTTGTCCCTCTTCAGTTTTCTACATCTTTGAGGTGTACATCTTATTTTTTTCATTGTTTTATTGTAAGTTTTAGTGGGCTTTTTGAGAGAAAGGAAAATCAATGTGTCTGTTGAATCTACCATATATGTATGCAGGCGTGCATGCATGCACATGTGTATGTGTGTGATGGAATTGGTATTTAAAATATTAAAAATAAGGATATAATTAAAATATTGTAGATGAAAATCCAGATACATGGCGTCTTTTGACAAACAGAAAAATTTGCCGACATTGGGCTCATGACAATAGTTAGTTGTATCTGGTTGTCAACTGCCTTTTTAAAAAGGAGCATGTACTCTTTAGTTAAACAGTGTCTCTACCATTCCTTATTGTCTACACCTACAGCATTTCATTTCATTCATTGCTAGTACTTGATTGGCTTCTGTAGCCCCAGTAGTCAAAATTATAGCAGCTGGTGGCAGGGATAATAACTGTGTGAGGGATGGTGTTGATGACTCTGAATAAAGCAAATTGTTACATTTCTGGATGAAGAATAATTGAGAGGCCATTGGAGCCATTAAAAATTTATGAAATCAAAGTAGCATTACTCTTTCTATTTACTCTTTATAGGAGTAGTAGACCTTCTGCATAAACCCTACAAATTGAAAGCTAAGTGCAAGCAATGATCATACATGAATTACACAAACAAAAAAAAATGCTCCCTAACCTTTGCGTCATGAGGATATCCAAGTGTAATTATTTTTCCATTTCTCACTTCATAGCCTTCTAATTTGTACCCCTCATGACACCACATGTTGCCTTGTATTAAAACATATGTGTGTCATATTTCCCCTAGTAGGCTATCAGTGCAACAATGGAAGAGCTTCTGTTTTGTTGGTTGATACACCCCCAGGGCATAGAACATAGTAGGTGCCAAAATATTTGTTGAATGAATGAATGCATATATAATTCATTTCTTTTTAAATGAATGTGATTAATACTCTAGACCAGAGTTTCTTAAAATTTTCTTTGGAAGACAGTTCTATGTAATATTAATATTTTTGTACAATGAGAATCGCTCTGATGATCTTTACAAATTGGGAAAATCTTTGAACAAAGTTAAATGGGGTTCTTTACTATAGGACTTTTCGAACCTTCAATAATTTCTTCATTTATCAACAGTATTTTTACATGTCTACCATTTGCTCTTCCCTATGCTACGTGCTCTAATGATGAACAATATCTACACTGATACTGCTGTTGTGGACCCTAAAACTTAGGAATATGCAAACAAGAGGGAGTATCAATGGACTGTTTCCCTTCTAATTTATTTGAATAATAAATCCCTTTCTGAGGAGCATCTCATGGTACTAGTATTTCATGGAACACCCTTTGGGAAACCCAGCTCTTGCCATAAAAATAGCTATTTTAATTCAAAAACTAGTTGGGAATTTTTATGTGCAATTAGTTCCAGGCCCTGTAGTAAATGGGGACTAATAGATTATAAATAGTTCCAGATAGGGTATTCCAAACCCAATCAAACTTTCCCAACTCCATTTAAGAAAAAGTGGTGGAAAAACTAGCTCCCACTGGAGATATAAATCAAATCCAAGGGGGAACTAATGACTTCACTCACCATTCAACTTTTGAAGCCAATCTCAGAAGGTGAAAAGCATTATAATCAATATAGAATATTGCTCAATCAGGACCTAGACACTTACTGGTGTCATAAAGGAAGTGGACGTTTTTGAAAGTCCTAATGATGCTGTTGAAGATGCTGCTGTGCCTTCCCAGTGAGTGGCGTTTTATGGCAAGACCCATCATGACAGATGTTTTTCACATACCAACCAATTTGAATTGCCCAATCTCAAATACCTCAAACTCACAGAGTATATTTTGGAGAAATGCCAAATTCTATTAATTAACTTTTATCTCTCTCTTGCTCGTTTTCTCTCTCACACACACACTTGCCCTTTAAAAAAAAAAAAAAGCAATAAAGTTTCAGTAAACCTCAGGAATCTAATGTTTATTTTAATTAGCAATAAGTTTTTGAACAGGAAAACACACGAGGTATACTATATTACCATACTAGACTCTGTCCCTACAAGATAAATACTAAAATTGTCATACGATTTTTATTATTTTTATAATTTATTTGTATTTTTATTTTTTGCAAATTGCAGTTTCCATTTGAGGTTAAACTGTAGGTATGAGGACACTTTAAGGGTTATGGGCCCTATCTGTAATGTGGCATAAATATTCCTAATTAAAACGGGCTGATATTACTACATACGTTTTTAATTATGACCCCAAAATATATCAATAAAGCTTCAGGGAACTCTACTAATAAGACTTTAATAATTCCTAACATTAACCGTAGTAAGTCACATTTGTAAGTTAGCATGGGTGGAGAAAGGGAAATACGGAACTGGGTTGCTTTGCTTTAATTACTTATTTTTGTATATTCAGTTTCAGAAGTAGAAACGAGTCATTGTTTTAAATGGAAACCATGGAATTGAGAATTAAAACAACCCAATAGTTATTGCAGGACTTACGAAGAATAATAGTAATGATGTTAAGAAATAATGGACATTTACTGGTGCCTACTGTATGTCAAACAGCTCATATTCACTTTCTGCTAATCTTGACAATGGTCCGAAAGGTAGCTGTTTTTATTGCTACTTTATTAATGGGCAAAATAAGACTCCATGGTATTTAGGTAAGTTGCTCAATATTTAATTCAGTACAGAACATGGACTGAAGCTCAGTCTAACCTCAAAGTCTTGGCTCTTTCTACCATGCCGGTTCCCTCCTAGGAAGCGGCTGTATTCAAATCTTTGCCTGTCCAGTTTAATGGCACTTTATTGGAACCCTACATGCCAGTTGCAAGGGTTTATGCTGGGAGAGCAAGGACCACAGCCTGGTTGCAATCTCTAAGTTAGAAACTCTATCTGGAAATCATTAGCAAGGTGCTAACCCTGGCATGGAGACCAGACTTTCTTTGGCATGAAGAGGAAGCTTTAAAAACAACAACAACAACAACAACAACAACAACAACAAAACCTAAACATTTGATCATAGTTAGAAATAACACCCCATCTCTAAGGAGACTGCTGCCAACCCCTACCCCAAAGCCAGGGTCCAGGTGCCAAGAAGCCAGCGCCTGATCATGACAATGTTATTTTGCTGCATAGCTGTGCGGGCCTGACAGGATCATCCTGTCACGTGACAAGTCACTGGCACTGACTTGTCTGGGAATCAGTTGCTGGGGCTGCTAACCGGCCTGGACAGGTTGAGCCAGGCTGGTGGATGCAGAAGCAATTAAAACACACACTCACGTGCTCGTGCTTCATTGCACACACAAGCACGCACACACACATACACACACACAACACTACCACCAACCCACTCAAACACCTGTAACTTCATTCGCAATTAATAAATTAATTAAAATGTTCTCATGGGAAAATGCCTTAGTGAAACCATGCGTTTACTGTAATGAAACCCAGCATCAAGAGCTGTACTATAATAATACCAATCATACCAGGAAGTGAGGTTATTGGCTGGTCTTTTACTTAGGGAGAGGGGAATGGTACCTTTAACTGTTCTGTTTTCGCCCTCCCTCTTTGTGCTTTTGGGTTGACTAATGTCTGCTGAGGATATGGCCTAAACTTAATTAAAGGAAAGGGAAAGAGAGTCCAATAGCAAAAGCTGTATTAATTACAACAGACCCTGTGTTATGGCTATTTTCCCCTTAGAATCAAAGCGGAAGCCAAAGTGCATGGTAAAAGGCATAGGATTGAAGGAATTTTTTAAAAAGAGGAAAGTAATAAGTATTGGACATGTTAAATGATATAAAAATTATCTGCACAAACTACCATGATGGGGTCGGAGAGTAGAAAGTGAGTATATATTTCTCTTCAGGTTTCATTGAATCCATCGATATGTTACTACATGCATATGATTCTGTCAGTTACGATGTACACAACTATCAGTCAAGATACAATTTAAGACCATGTTTTCATGTCTTACTGTTGCTACCAGATGTACTTATCTTATAACTACATCATTAGTTCATGTCTTATTGTTTTATTCATTCATTCATTCACAAATATTCGAGTTCCTCTCATTTGCCCATAGTCTTTCTCCTCAAGGAGTTACAGCCTCAGACAGGGTCTGTCTCTGCATTACTGATACCTTAAGCTGGATCATTTTTGTTTTGTAGGGTGGGGGCTGTCCTCTGCTTTGCAGAATGTGTAACAACATCCCTGGCTTCCACCCACTAAATGTCAATAGCCCCTCCCCCACATCGCGATATTCAGAAATCTGTCTCCAGAGGTCAAATGTCCCATGAGGGGGCAGGATCACCCCTAGTTGGGCACTACTGGTCTTAGGGGCTTGGTATCTCTTTGTAAATCCTTGAAGGTTCATATCTGTGTTCCTTCCCCACTATTCTCTAACCATAAAACCCTGCCCCTGTCCATAGGAAAGAAAATGAGTCCTCTAAGCCTGTGCTCCTTCAATTCATGTATTTTTTTTTTTTTTTTAGATTTTATTTATTTATTTGAGAGAGAGAGAATGAGAGAGAGCAAGCACATGAGAGGGGGGAGGGTCAGAGGGAGAAGCAGACTCCCTGCCGAGCAGGGAGCCCGATGCGGGACTCGATCCCGGGACTCCAGGATCATGACCTGAGCCGAAGGCAGTTGCTTAACCAACTGAGCCACCCAGGCGCCCCCTTCAATTCATGTATTATTGAGATGATTGGCCATCGTTCCTTGCAGTGGCCGAGGCATCTATTTCAAACCTGTGATACCAGGCTGTATGTTCAGAAAATCTTAAGCCTCCCATGTCAAAAAGACATTTTGAAGAAAGAGAATGAAAGAAGAGTCCAAAGGCAAGATGGGAGAGTAAAAAGACCATAAGACTCCAGCTTCAACTGTAACCTGTCCACTTAGCTAGTGGAATAGGTAAGGCTTCTAAGTTTTAGTTTTGTGTGGTACAAAATGAGGACAATATCACCTATGATGCAGGACTGTTGTGAGGGAAGGTTATCTAACACAATGATGGGATAGAAAAAGGAGCACTCAACTAAAGCTTTGTCCCCTCTGTCACAATTAACACGAGACAAATGAAGACCCCAAATTTTATTGTTTTGAAAATTATGTGGATGTTTCTGAGTTTTCTTACCTAGACATTTTTTTACCATTTGTAAGATGTGGGATGCACTTCCTCATGTGGATTTTCACTGGAGACTCGGGTTCTATCTCTGGAAAAGGTGAATGATGGTATCTTGTTGATCAGGGGCAGTGAATCAGAGCTGACTTGCCCGGCATTTCTCAATCGAGCAGGTGCCTGGTGGAGCCATGGCGTCAGGAAGCAGTTCGCTGGGCGGTCTGTGGCTTCAGGTCTCCTGACTGTCCCATCTAACTAGAATGGAACTTTCTTGGGACTCAGGGTTTAAGTATTTGGTGCTTTTACACTGCTGGAAATAGATTAAGCCACAGACTCTTTGATGATGCAACACTTCTCTTCCTCCTAAGGAGTCCAAAATGCCTCAAATCAGAGTTGAGACATCCTCAACCAAAATATCCTCAGTGTGTCTCTGAAATACAGTCTTTTTGAAATCATAAATGACTTTTGTGGAAGTGTGAAATTATTTGAGCAAATAACTGAGAAGTTGGAATCTCACAGCATGAAAAGATACTTCTCATATAGAACAAAAGAACTGTCATCCGGCCTCAAAACTAGAATTCTGCCTCTTACAGAAACAACAAGGACTGCTTTGTTGGAAAGTATGGTATTTGTCCCCCATGATAAGAACCTCTAAATTTAAGAGATGCCCTCTAAACATATTTAACATTTTGTGTTGTAGTATTTTTAGGCTTAGAAATAATTTGGCTCCATGCACTTAATTTCTTCTACACATTTTCCATTGATTCCATTCACAACTTTTACCCTTCCTGCCTCACCTCATTGCACCTTATTTTTACTGTAGTCTGTACCACGGAATGAAGATAAGAGCATAGGAGGGGTAAATGTAAGAATTAAAAAGTTAACAGTCTTTCTCACCAGCTCCTGGGAACAAGAATTTAAATACTTTGGAAACATTATCTCATTTCTAGTGGACCCTTGAACAACATGAGTTTGAACTGAGTGGGTCTGCTTACACGCAGATTTTTTTTTTATGTATAAATACAGCATGGCACCGCGAGTGTATTTTCTCTTCCTTATGATTTTCTTAATAACATTTTCTTTCCTCTAGCTGACTTTATTGTAAGAACACAGTATATAATACATAGAACATACAAAATATGTGTTACTTGGATGTTTGTGTTATCGGTAAGGCTCCTGGTTGACAGTAGGCTGTTAGTAGTTACGTTTTGAGGGAGTCAAAATTTATACGGGGATTTTTCAACCATGCGAAGGGTCGGCGCTCCATCCCTCTCCGTTGTTCAAGGGTCTACTGCAATAATTTTAAGAATAACCTGGGAAGGGAAATATTCGTATCCCTATTCTTTTAAAGAGGAAACTGAGGTTCAAAGAAATGAACTTACGAAAAGGAAAAGACACTTGAATGATAGAGCTGGCACTCGGGGTCGAAAGATGAAACCCATGCGCTTTGTCTTCTACCACCTTGCCTACAAGTTGTGTCTCCAGCACGTCCTGTCTGCCTCCCATTCCGGTACATCCCCAGCAAACTAGAAATTGAGCCACCCATGCGGGGTTTCCAGGCCACCTCCTGGCCTCATCTTAGTGAACCCTCTCGGATTTCTGAGACCAGGCATTCAGAGTCAAGGCTGCTTTCCACGCTCACTTCAAGTTTTGGTCTTTTTTTTTTTTAAGTTTTATTCTTGATGTGGACAGGACTTGGGAATGCTCTGCCATTTCCCTTTATTTCTCCAGCAAGCTGGGCCACCTACACTGGAAGCAGCCGCAAAGGCCTTTACATTAGTTCAGGGCTTAACTGAAGAGCAGGCCTGTGTGGGGGTGTCTCTTTTCCAAACTCACAGAAAGCCTGGGAGATCGGGGATCATCATTCTGCAGATGAGGAAGCTGAAGACTGAACAGGAGACCAGAAGATTTCAGTCACTTTCCCAAGGTCCCACAGCAGAGCTGGGAGTCCAATCCAAGCTGATCCCTGACAGCCCATGTGCACCAGGTGGCTGTAAACCACCCAGAGAACTGACTTGGAAGGTGCTGACTGGGCTGGGCTGCAGATGTATTATTTCCTTCCATCTGCCTAGCTCTGGATTCAATTTGCAGTCAGATGGAGCACGGGGGCCAAGAAAACGCCCTGAGCTCAGCACCATTGTTGTTTACTCAAGTATGTAAGTGCTCAGGGCAATCTTTTGCTGGAGGCAGGTCTCTTCAGCTCAGATAAGAGAATGGTTACAGGGAAAAAAAAGAGCTGCCAGTTCTCAAGGAGAGCCCAAACTTCGGCTGTGGCATCCCTTGATGTTTATGTGAATTTAGAGCACCAGGTTTTAATTTGACACTATCTTTGGGAAATCTAATTAGCAAGTCATAGGGTTTCCGTCTGCTGATCCTCCCAGATAACAGTTGTGTATACCATAAACACAAGCAAGAAGACAGCAGGAGGGAGCCTCAGGAGAGAACAGGCAGGTCCTGGGGCAAGAGTGCTGACTCAATCCAGATGAGTCAGGTATGCAGGTAGAGGACACCCAGACCTGAGCTCCCTCCTGCTCACAGGTCCTGAGGCCCAAGGCTCAGAAGAAGCCACGCAGGAGAGAAAACAAGCCCTGTTAGGATATAATTAGTATAAATGAGCTGCGTTGTCATTTTTACTAAAGACCTTGAGGGGCTGAGATAGAAATAAGGGAATTTTCCTTCTGTAGTGACTGTTGATTTAAATTTTTATATTCAGTAGTTATCTTGTGATTGTTTCTAATCAACATAAAATATATATATATATTTTTTTTAATTAAAATTTTTTTAATGCATCGCTTGGAACAATAGAGCAGGCTTTGAGTCAGGTAAGCCTAGGTATGAAACTTAGTTGCACCACCTTCTGAAGGATGTGTAAATGACATAATATCCGTGAATCTCCAAGTTTCCTCATCTGAACAAGTGGTATTGAAAGGTATCTTCCTGGGGCACCTGGATGGCTCAGTCGGTTAAGCATCTGCCTTGGGTTCAGGTCATGATCTTAGGGTCCTGGGATCAAGCCCTGCATCATTGGTCTCTTTGCTCAGCGGGGAGCCTGCTTCTCCTTCTCACTCTCCCTCTGTGCTTGCTCTCTCTCTAATAAATAAATAAAATCTTAAAAAAAGAAAAGAAAAGAAAAGTATCTTCCTCCCCGGAGGATTCCAGCTGTAAGCCCGTTAGGTGGCACATAGGATTCATTGACTTTTGCTATCATTGTTTATTAAGTGTTATCAGTGTTTATTAATGGTAAAATTGGCCACTATCGTTTGTTTAAAAATAAAAAATAATGTGATGAATGTCTCAAAAAGATTTCTTAAAAGGAAAATCCTATTGTTGAAGGTTTTGAAAGACCATGGTTTTATGAAATATAAGTGGAAAAAGATTTGTTTCTAAATTAACCTCATTTAATATAATACAGGGTTATAAGTCTGTTATTAATTAATAACTTAAAATAAGTTATCTTCTTAAAAAAAAACTTTTATTTTTTAAGAATATTTATTGGGGCACCTGGGTGGCTCAGTCAGTTAAGCATCATCTGCCTTCGGCTCAGGTCATGATCCCAAGGTCCTGGGATCTAACCTGGCGTTCAGCTTCCTGCTCACGGGGAGCCTGCTTCTGCCTCTCCCTCTGCCCCTCCACCCCCCTCACTTGTGCTCTCTCTCTCAAATAAATAAATAAAATCATAAAAAAAAGAGTATTTATTGACATATTTTGGAAGATGCATGGGTATTGAATAGTATTTGCTGAAAGGAAGCTACTGTGCTAGCTGTCCTTATGGATATAAACATTAATCAGATACCACTGCTAACTTCAAGGAACTTACAGAATGGTAGGAAAGATATGGCATATTTTAAAAATAGCTATTATATCTGATAGGAGGTGACAAAGCCAAAGGAGAAGTTATAAGTGAACTATTTTAGGAATTCACTGAGATTTCAGAATAAACCACAAGTATGAGGTCTAATAGGTTACTTTCTGTGTGTTTATTTTTTGTCTTTTGTCTGTTTCTTTGGTTGTTTGAGGTTTGAGGTTTAGTGAAGAGAGTAAGTAGGGGTGACTTGAAACATATCCAAGTCACATTGACTATGTCAAAGAGGTCCATTGAAGTGGATTTGGGTTTAAATGCATAACTGTAGCCATCCCAAATCCCCCAAATCAAGCTATGGTGACCAATTTCATATCTCTTATCCTTTCAAGGGTGTCAGATTCTCCTGACATACCTTCATTATTCTCAAATAATGTTAAAAAATCATGTAGAAGAAATGTGGATGTCAATCTTCATGCCGGGGAATAGAGGTGATTCTGAAAGGATAGAACGTTTAGGTCAATAAGAAAGTTATTCGATATCTTTGTGCCTTCAGAAACTTACTTCTGTCACCTCTGAACATCTATTTTGTATTTCAGCATCATAAGAAGTAGTGTGTGGGTGGGTAATAGATTATAGCCCCTATTGCAGAAAAAGAATCTCACCCTTGGCAGTTTTGGAAAGGCTACTGGCCCATCTCAACATCCTTAGAGACTCAGAAATTCCATTTACTAGTGCTTCTACTTCGTCTTTTGGCCCATTATGGTGATAAACTTTTGTTTCCCTTAAACTGAATTAAGTTTTATGTATGTATGTATGTATTTATTTTATAAATCTTGCTTGTTCATTTAAATATGTCCTTCTGAAGCATTTCAGAATATGCATTTACACAGAGATATTTTAAGCATATTATCTAAGGAACTGCCAGAAAATGAGTTAGAATTAAGTATATTGTACTGTTTTCTGGCCTCTAAAGTTTTGTAAAAGATCATAAAAACTATCACCTGTGGGGGGACACCTGGGTGGCTCAGTCTGTTAAGCGTCCGACTCTTGGTTTTGGCTCAGGTCATGATCTCAGGGTCATGATCTCTGAGCTCGAGCCCCATGTCAGGCTCCATGCTCAGCAGGGAGTCCGCTTGGTGTTCTCTCTCCCTCTCCCTCTCTACCCCTCCCCACACTCATGTGCGTGTTCTCTCTCTCTCTCTCCAAAATAAGCAAATAAAAAAATCTTTAAAAAACCCCAAACAACTAGCACCTGTGGCTCTAGGTAAGGGAATTGATACTGAAATAATTAAATTTTACTTGAAAAACAACAAGGAGGCAATTAGCACAGGCAGTTAAGTTCTTTATACTTTTTATCATAATGATGATGACTTCTCACAAAAACAAAACGAAACAAAAAAAACCTCCAATGAGCATGTGAGCTGGTACACAGTTCTAAGTTCAAGTCTACACAGTGCATGAACAAGTCAGTTTATTACTTAATGTCCAGATCCACATAACTGGTTTGAATTTTTTTACTACCAGCCAACTAGTTGTAGTAAGAGGGGCACGGTCTGGAGTTCTATTGGCAAATCAAGCGTCTTTGCTCTTCACCTGTAGCTAACCCAGATAGGATTTCATTCCTCTCTTGGCTGTGAACTCTCATGATGACTCAAGGCTATAATGCATCAGCGATTGTCTTTTTTTTTTTAAGCGTTATAATTTTCACTGGATGCGAAGAGCTGTGTTTTCTTTTCTCCTAAGCGAATGTATGACATCTGGCCATTTTCCCCCTGTTGAAAAGGCGTTCTGCCGTGGCTGGGCCATGATAGCACAGTTGTTAAACAGCAGGGATTATCAGGCAGGACAGTATTAAGTGGTATTTAACAGCAAGACCAAAGTTCTCTGTCAAATGCCTGACTTAGGACTCCTTGACTATTAGCATCGAAGCCCTGAGACCTTTTGCACGGGACCATTTTTCATTCTGACAACAAACCACTGTGGCTATCCAGGGTTGCTTTGCTGGAGCTGACAGCCAAGTATTTCTGTGGCAGAAATATTGCCACAGAGTCGGGGATCAGGGGTAGAGGGGAGACATTTTTATCTCCTTTCACTCCAAGTGCAATGGCATTCCAAGCAGTAGGAGTCCCAAGTCAATGACTGGTTAATCTATTCAGTATGATCCCTTGTCTAGTCATAACAATAGGCGGGTAGAGGGCAGGGGAGTGTGGAATATGGGCCTCACAATGTGATTGTCTAAAGTGCACATTACCTTCTTCATCTTTTCCAGGCACATTCTCATTGACATAGGCTGGGGAGGGTGACCACTGAGACTGTCAATTTAAGTGCCATTCTCTAAAAGGTTTTTTATGGGGGGGGGGAAGGGGGAGAGGGAGAGGTGTTTGACAGGTCCCTAAAGTTCAAGCCCAGCCATTTTATGACCACAGTAAGACATCAGTTATGGAACTTATGATATGATGGGTGCAAAGGCAGGAAATAAAAGAAAGAACTTAATGAAAGTTTAATCTTCTGGGGAATTTGTGCCCCTCAGAGGCATAAATCGAGTGACCTAAAACTAAATTTCCCTGTCAAAGGCTGGCATCGAGTTCATGCACATTTTACAGCTATTCTAGAAAGGAATATATATATTTTTTAAATAACTATTTCTATTCTTAAGTGAGTACCTGCCATTGCTGACGGAGGCTGGGAAGTGCTCACAGTAGATTTATTAGAGAGGTTATTGCTTCTCTGTACAGTGTGCATTATAGCAGAGTTCTATGAGCGGAGTTGCCAAACGGTTGTCTGATCCCGATTTTAGCTATAAATACGGCTGGTATTTGATTGGCTGAGATGTTAAAAAAAAGTCTTTGGGAACTGTCCCATCGGGCTGCCCTTTTTGGGATCTGGGACGCTAGGTCCATATCAAGACTATTAACACTGGTTCATGGGTGAGATGTGGCTCACAATCCCTGTTACATGTGAGGCATAATACAGACTGACTGGAGGTCACGTGGCCAACCCTGGACTGGCTCTCCGGGACTCCAGGAATGAAAAGAGTGGTTTTGGCCAGAGGAATAAGCAGAGAGAATGACAAAGATGGGAAAAAGGGTCAAGTTGGGTAAAGAGATGCCCTGGTTTCCATCTCATTTTCCTGACAATAGTTGCATTTGATGGGTGAAACCTGTGCTCATATAAGCCAGGAAGTCCTGCTAGCTTCAGTTTTTTATAGCATGTGCCCCATCAAACCCCACACATTGGGTCCTTGATCAGAGATGACATTGGGAAACCTTACACTTCGTAGGTAGATGTCTTCCAATTGATTAGTTCACATTAGTAATGAGTCTTGGGCAAACTAACTTCAAACACATGCTGTGTCTTGGTTGGCACAATAAGCCTTCTGTCTGGGATACACAACATATTTGTAGGAAGGATGTTAATATTCTATGATAGAGGCAAACACAATCTCTGATGTATGCAGTAAAAATAAAATAACATCAACATTAAATTGTTGGAAGAGTGGCAATAATAGTTGCTTTCAGATTGAGTACAAATGATTAAATCTCAAAAGGAGGGGCATCTGGGTGGATCAGTCAGTTGAGCGTCTGCCTTCAGCTCAGGTTGTGGTCCTGGAATCCTGGGGTCCCAGGGACCTGGGGTCAAGCCCTGCATGGGGCTCCCTGCTCAGTGGGAAGTCTGCTTCTCCCTTTTCCTCTGCCCCTTTCTCCCTGCTCGTGTTCTCTCTCACATTCTCTCTCTCTCAAATAATTAAAACCTTAAAAAAAAAAAATCTCCAAAGGAAAGGACATTCTCTATTCAGGTCTTTTTCTTACCTATGAGGGATTAGTTATGTTGTAATGAAAGAGAAGCTAAAGGAAACGTCTAACAGATTATAGTTTTTTATTTTTACTTTATTTATTTATTTATTTATTTATTTATTTATTTATTTATTTATATTTATTATGTTCAGTTAGCCACTGTATAGTACATTGTTAGTTTTTGATGTAGTGTTCAGTGATTCATTAGTTGCATATAACACCCAGTGCTCATCACAACATGTGCCCTCCTTAATACCCATCACCTGGCTATGAAACCCTCCCCTCTGAAACCCTCAGTTTGTTTCCCAGGGTCCATAGTCTCTCATGGTTCATCTCCCTCTCTGATATCTCCGCCTTCAGTTTTCCCTCCCTTCCCCTGTGGTCCTCCATATTACTCCTTATGTTCCACATATGAGTGAAACCATATGATAATTGACGTTCTCTGCTTGACTTATTTCACTTAGCATAATCCCCTCCAGTTCCATCCATGTCGATGCAAATGGTGGGTATTCATCCTTTCTGATGGCTGAATAATATCCCATTTTATATAGGGACCACATCTTCTTTATCCATTCAACTGTTGAAGGGCATCTTGTCTCCTTCCACAGTTTGGCTATTGTGGGCATTGCTGCTATGAACACTGGGGCACATGTGCCCCTTCTTTTCACTACTTCTGTATCTCTGGTAAATACCTAGTAGTGCAATTGCTGGGTCATAGGGTAGCTCTATTCTTAACATCTTGAGGAACCTCCATACTGTTTTCCAGAGTGGCTGCACCAGCTTGCATTCCCACGAACAGTGTAGGAGGGTTCCCCTTTCTCCACATCCTCATCAACATTTGTTGTCTCCTGTTTTGTTAATTTTTGCCATTCTAACTGGTATAAGGTGGTATCTCATTGTGGTTTTGATTTGTATTTCCCTGATGGCTAGTGATGTTGAACATTTTTTCATGTATCTGTTAGGCATTTGTATGTCTTCTTTGGAAAAGTGTCTATTATTATTTTTTAAAAGCTCAATTTGGAAACCAGTATAAAGGTAATAAAATGCACACATACCAAAAAAAAAAAAAAAAGTGGCTGTGACATCAGTTTAACTACTTATGATTACAGAATAGTCTGATTGAGGCTACTAAGTCTTTCTATGAATCACTTTATCACTAGAAATAGACTCTGGAGTCAGGTCTTTGTTTTACTGCTTATAGGCAACTCTGTTAAATTATTAATTATTAAATGAGATCATGCCTTTCAGGGGTATTGGCATATAGTAACTATTAAATAAATGCAAGCTCTTATCATCATTAGTAGCGATAGCAAAGGTAGCAACAGTTATGTGCATGTGAAAATGGAAGGGGTTACAAATAAGAAAAAAAATGACAGTAGCAAATATCTACAATTAATTTTGTCTCTACAGCACACTAAATGTTTTCTTAACTTGTAAACTTTCTAGCAGATTGTGAAGTTGAGCAAATGTCTTCAGTTGTTTTCATTTGCTAATTTAATTAAAAACGGTTTCATCTTCCAAGTATTTGAAGCCCTATGAATTATAGCTTCCAAACTGGATTTTCAGCCTTCCTAACACTTCAGTGCATATGTAGAGATGCACTAGACCAAGTGCCACATGGTCTAGCACCATAACCAACATTTGGTCAAAACCGAGATAGAAGCTAAACTTAAAGATCACTGCCATAGAAATGACTTCTGGGATATGAAGATACATGTGATATTTTACTAAAAATTCCCATTCATTTCCTAGTTTATTAAAAATTATAATTGTCAAATGTGTGTGTGTTACATTATATTGTAGGAACAATTATTTCTTGGGATTGTCAATTACTAGATCTTTAAAAAAATTTTTTTTAAGATTTAATTTGAGAGAGAGAGAGAGAGAGCGCGCATGCACGCACACACACAAAGGGGGAGGGGCAGAGGGAGAACGAGAAGCAGACTCTGCACTGAGGACAGAACCAGATGCGGGGCTCCATCTTAGGATGCTGAGATCATGACCTGAGCAGAAACCAACAGTGGGATGCTTAACCAACTGAGCCACCCAGGCGCCCCTTAAAAATTTTTTTAAACACATTTGCAATTACAAATGCATTATTTGTAAGTGATGCATTTAAAATGTTGGTAACTTTTTTTTGATAACCCAAAATATAATACAAGTCTTTAGTATCATGTTTTCTTGAAGGAATTTTGTTCTTAGAGGATTTATGGCTTTTATAAATATCAAAAACTCTTTCTCTTCAACTACTGAAAACAGTTGGCAGTCTATAAATAATTATTTCAACATTTTTGTTTGTTTACCAGTTTAACCACTTAGGATTCAAAACTATACAGAATTGTCTCCTTAAATTATTCTTGTAAACTCTGTGATTTCAGAGTTTGAGTAAGTAGTTAAAGCAAAATGTGGGTACCTCTTTTTCCCTCTAACATTTTCTTCCTTTTTCACATTCTTTGTATTCTTACCTGTATCTGGATGAAAATGATTTATTACTGATATTGAACATGGCTTTTTGTTATTTTTTGCCTTTTTCTCCATTTTTGTGTTTGTTTTGGACTTTAGTTCTCCTTGCATTATTTTTTAAGGGGAAAAGTTGACGTTTTTTAGTTTTTCTCACAAGATTTCAAGAAATTCCAAATGGTAACTTTTCTACAAAAAAATTTATGAACTAAACTTAGTTAATTCACTATAAGTTAATTGCATATTAAAGGGTATTTTTGTTTGATGTTAGGAATGCTAATATAAGATAGAATTCCTAGTACTTTGCCTTGCATATTATTTAATTTTTATGAACATTTGATAACATCATAAGAAAATAATGTTCTTTTATTACATTTTCTAGTTAATGATTTTTCTTAATATTTGTATTAAATAACAATTATTTTTATGTTTATAGATTATTTTTTTCAACTAGTAGAAAGTGTTAATTGCTTTTGGACATTATATTAATAACTATCACAATCATTAAGCAATATACCACTTTAGCATAATAATAAATACACATATACTTAAGCTGACTAATTGAATTTCTACCTATAAAATACTTAAAGAGATTTTACCTCAATTTACATCTAGAATGAATTCTCCAATTTACTGATTCTGAAATTAGAGTGATACCGTGCCTCTGACCCCCCTCGAAAGCCCCCCCTCCCCCAGAAATTTGGCAATGTTTGGAGATATTTTTGGTTGTTACAACTGGGGAGGGGCCTAGAAACTGAATTCTCCAGTTAATCTTACTGTAACAGGACCCTTCATCAGTTAGGCCAGTAGTTCTCAACTGGTGGTGGTACTTCCTTCCACCCCAATCCCAGAAATGTTTTAAAGTGTAAATGACTTTGGTTGTTTGGTTGGTTGTTGAGATAACTAGAGAAGGGGGCCGTGGCCTGTGGATGGTGGACAGGGGACAGGGTTATCACCTGTCCTGTAATGTGTGGCATAATCACACATAATGAAGTGTGGTCTTGCCCAGAATAGCAATAATGGGGAACACTGGCCTAATCAACGGCTTAACAGATCTGCTACTGCCAATTACACATCCCTAATCCACTCAGCCGTGGATCTGTTCAGGATGATGATAGTCTTTCATTTACACTGGTGCTTACACTTAGGACTCCCTTGTGCTCAGGGACAATGATCGGAGCAATTCTAAGACATCTTAGCATAACACAGCATAGACATAGGTAGTATTTAAGTCCAGGCTTCATGAAGAAAGCTTTCACAAAATTTTTAAGCTTTCACAAAAATTTAGGCACCTGCCATATTAGGCATCATATCAAAGTTTTTATATATCTGTTTTATTGTTTGTGATTTACTATACAGAACTATAGTATCAACAATGCATTATTTTAACCAGTACTTTAAGGATGCCTAGCTAACAAGTGAATCACTTTAATTTGCAATACAAACCCTAGGAGCTGTTAGTGTGTGAAAGGTACTAATTATGACTGTTCTTTCCCCAGGTAGTTTTTAAAAAGCATCAACTGTTTAACCTCTATCAACATTAGGGTAGCTTACATTACAAATAACTTTAAATGGGTGAAATGAATCCTAATTTCTAAGGGTGTGGATTGGTGCTGCCTTTCTTGAAGAGGGAATAAGAATCTGGTTAATCTGTGGATCCTGTTACCCATTAATTGAGAATTGTCCAACTAGACTAAAGATTGGATGAATCTTGGTACTAAGATATTGTCTCATCTCTCTTGAGAGAACCTTCGTGCACAGTAGTTCACATGTTAGAGAGTACGAGTCGGCTTGCTAACATTCAAAGGTTTGGATGTCTGGAAGAATTTAGTCTGATTACTTGCAAAGTAACGTACCACCTGAACATGGGGCTGTAAGCTCTCGTCATAGAAATCAACTGATTCCTACCACAAAGACCCTGTCTAAACTGGTTTACATTGCTGTGCGTTTCTATTACTCAGTAGAGGCAAACTTTTGGGTGGCAGTCCGTTTCCTATATATTTCATTCATTCAGTAACATTCTTTATGGTGTCTGTAATGTGCCAGGCATTGTGCTTGCTCTTCTCCATCTACTATCAAATTCCACCCTACAAATAATAGAGAGATCTGGAGAGCATTTACACCTTGTATGGATGAAGAAACACATTGAGGGGCGCCTGGGTGGCTCAGTCGGTTAAGCGACTGCCTTCGGCTCAGGTCATGATCCTGGAGTCCCGGGATCGAGTCCCGCATCGGGCTCCCAGCTCGGCAGGGAGTCTGCTTCTCCCTCTGACCCTCCTCCCTCTCATGTTCTCTGTCTCTCATTCTCTCTCTCTCAAATAAATAAATAAAATCTTTAAAAAAA